>NC_031966.2:28309435-28611800 GCF_001858045.2 Oreochromis niloticus | reverse complement strand
TGTTTTTTTTTTCCTTCTTACAGGGTTTGGACAACTTTTCCAAGGACAGGTTCAGGAATGTCTGTCATGTCCAAAACGCATCCACAAAAACACAGACTCACACCCCTTCACAGGGGTTCACATCGGGCTTGCCGAGACAAAGTAAAAAACAAATAATGCACAACTGCTGGAGTGTGGAAATGAAAAAAAATCATGTCATTCCTTTGTTGATGTTTTAACATTAACTGGGGTGTCTATTGAAATAGGTTCCAAACTCATGTGTGATTGTATTATTCAGGGTGGTGTAATGGTCCATGGAGAGTTGTGTAGTTCTCCTGAAAGGAACATTTCTCAGCGAGAAAAGGAACGCACACAGACAGCAACATCAACCTCCTTTTCCTCTTCCATCTTTTCATGTCTTTCAGTATTCATTCCACACACGTATTCAACATTAGAGGGCAAATAAATTGATTGCCAGCAGCTGAAGACACTTATCTCCCAGCGAGTCAGCTTTGCGCTAGAGACCCCAATACCAAAAACGGGAAGCACTTCATTACGTTGATGCTTAACAGTAAGAAAAAAAAGACCAAAGACTGGAACAACACCAGCAAACTGCAGCTACAAACACAGCAAACGCGGTGAGACCGAGACGGAGTAAGACGGAGTGGGACACAATGATCAAGACCTCCGGGCTAAACCGTGTTCATTAGTGACAGCAATGCAGAATGAATGGAGCTGCTTACTTATTCTGTAAGCATCCTGGTAAAAGTGAGCAGGCAGGAACAGGGCTAGCCTTAGCCTCATGCTTGCCTGGGTAGTGATGGCCAATTAAGCTCCTCTCTGATGAGCCATACAGAGGCCCAGCAAGCAATTAGAGGACCAGGAGTTTCTGCTCATTATTGCTGCACACTATCGGGCATTGTCCTGTGTAACACACATCTTAAGCAATGATATTCCAGAGTTGCTTATTAGATTTTGGTTTATATAATTCAGTTTGAATTAAAGAGAAACTCTCCTGCAACTGCTGCTTTCACGCCCGAAGAGGTACCCTTCTCCATGCGCACGCCAGAGCTGTTTGCGAATAGAAAGCCTCTTTGATTTGACATTCAGGACTGTCTTTTTAGATGTGATTTGTCAATATGATGTTGATAACCAATGAAGGAGACGACAGAAACCAATGCATCACAAGCGATATTGTCTCATGACTGACAGCTCATGGCCTTAAGTATTGATTTAGTTCACAGATTCGGATGCAAAGCTGGTGTAGGCTGGGGAGGGGCGAGCGGGCTGTGTGCGCAAAATCGGCTCTAATGCAGTCATGAAGTCAAGAGAAAGACTGTTATATTAATGTAAAGATAAGCAAGTCTGATAATGGGACTGTACAGTATGGCCAGTGAAATGGAAAACAGTGCTATAAATATAAAGAAAAACAGCTCCATTTATCGTCATTAAAGAACTCGATATTAAGAATTGGAACAATTTTAAACATTAAAATGTATGTTCCTTATCTAAAAACTTAACACATCTACTGCTGATTGATGTTTACAGATAGGAACTCTGTTGTGGCTTCTTTAAAATTAATGGGGGAAAAAAAAGCACCTGGTCTAAGTGAAGATTTAATATGGTTAGATAGGAGATGACTTTTATACCAGATGGCGCTTGGGCAGAAATAATTGTATGCTAAGAAGCTGAAGTACAAATAAATATGATTCATTTTTAAGTGCTCTGTGTTTATACAGTACTTTAAGGGTATTATAATTGTTTGCTTTTCATGGGGCTAGGGGCATAGATGGAATAAATGAGAGCCAAAGGTACACTAAATAATAGTAGTGTTCAGGGGAAGTACAAAGAAGCACAGCTAACACAGGCCTACTAATGTTCCACTGCTGAAAGGCTTCTCATCCGGCTGAAGCCCTCATGTGGTACAGCGTCCGTTCTCAGAACCAGGGGGAGTCCATTAAGTCAGTTTGGAGACATTGTGATTTTTCCATTTTCATCGCAGCTGAATCAGCCAAGGTTTCGGTGGCACCAAGTTCTAACCATATGGCTTCGGCCATAAGAATAACAGCGAGGGATCGGCTCCAAAGAGTTACACTGTGATGGAGATCAATGACAAGCATTTATCACCTGAAGAAGGGCACTGCGTGGGTGTGTTCGTGATCTTTATGGACACCGGTTTATGACCGAGTGAAGTACAGAGGGAATAGGTCGGAAAAAAATAGAATAATCACAGATCCATGCAGTGGTAAGCTCAGATAAAAACATTGTGAAGCTGCTGGTCTGAATGTGCAAACCCACTTTGATTGGACCACTGGGAGTAATATGTGCACAGAAGCCATATGTGAGAAGAGGAATGTGGCTCTTTCCCTAAGAAATGAAAACTTGCCCCTGGAGGACTATTCACTGATGCCCAACCTGTGGCAGGCAGCACATGCGAGATCTTGCCAGAGCGCATACACATCCGCACAATCAAAGAAAGAAGAAAGAAACAGCTCACGTTTACAAGCATCACCATATAGCTTTCAAGACTAATTATACACAACACTATCATAAGCTCAGCTTCTTTTTCTGGATTTCAAAGCGTATTCAGGTCTGTCGGCTCTCAAAAAAATATCATCATGCCAGAAACGAGCAAGTCGTAAATTTTCCATCTCTGCTGTACACAGACGCGCTGGGTTAAACAAGTTGGAACATGAAATCCTCAAATATATCAAATCATAATAGCTTTAAATCAGTCAAAGACAATCCAGCTACAATACCTGGCTTCTGTACAGCTCATTTAAAGTTGAGCAGTAGCAAAATTGACATCAAAGTAAGATTATGGATTACCAGATGGTCTGGATTTTTCAGTTTTTACAAGCAGAATCCAAAAGTGACATTTACAAAAAAACAAAACAAAAAACACAGCATCAAAAATGTGTTGAAAGTGAATGATAATCACAGTGATAAAAGACAACAGCGCAAGTAAATTTTCATGCTTTAGATACCCATGCTTTTTCTGTGCCACAATGAATAAACTGCCAATTACACAGTATGTTTTCACTGGACCTCATTATCTCTTTCTGAGTCTTTAGAACGCATTTTACATAGACTACTACACACGTGCAATTAAGCTTGCTAAAATTAGCCCCGTGAGTGGATGCTGAGCATGTGATGAGAGCGGGACAGTGAGCAAGTGGAAAAAAAAAAAAAAAAAGGGAGAGATGGAGAGTGCGAGAGAAACAAAAATATACAACAAAAACCTTTATGACAGATTGTAATAATTAAAATCAGTTGATTCGAGATGTATGCTTTGAAGTTAGAAGCCTGAGGATGAGTCTAAATACCTTCAAAGGACGGGCGTGCATATTCTGCGGGGTGCTATCGCAGCCTCAATCGGCCCTGCAAGTTTTGATGGTTATTGAATGACATGACTGAATGGCACCTAGGCGTCCAGGGGAGCCGGAGCCGAGTGCAGTCGAGAACATATGGACATTAGCATAGGCTGTCGGCAGCCTGCTGTCTCACAGACTGTGCCACTGGGACTGGTCTACCTGACGCTCTGCCCGGTTCTGGTTGGACAACAAGCCCAGTGTGCTGGCGTGTTTCCAGCTTTGACAGGACAGCTAAGAAGCTGGATGCTGGCCAAGGTCATTTGTGGAAACTTCAGTTAACTGACATCATAATGAGGGACAGAACACTTAACTAAAATAAAAGAAATGGCCTAAAAAGGAGCAACATTAAATCTTCAACATTATCACTGCCATTAAAAGACTGAAAAGCAGCAACATGTTTTTGCTTTTATTGCTCCCCATGTTCGCAAATGAGTCATGGTTTAAGATGTCAAGGAGCTGGAAGGCATAATTTTATACTAGCACACCTGAGACAGACAGGATACTAATTTGTGCCACTGCATGGTAATAATGCGGGGAAGCAGCACATATGACTGTGTGTCATTTTTAATAACACAAATAATTCATTAACAAAAGCATACAGTCGAGCTGAATGGATAGCAGACCAGCCCAGGTCAACTTTTCCCTCCTAAGGACGACATCTAACGACCTCCCCCTGTACCTTTAATGACGAGTTTTGACACATATCAATAAAAGATTTGGTTTGATGACCATGAAAATAGTTTTCAGCTTTTTCTCAGGGTAGCTACATAGGCAGAGACGACCCTCACCAACTTCTGATCCACACCCAGTCATTTTGTTCCATAAGCAGGTCTGAAATAAGACAGAAACCACTCAGTTCAGAAAAGAGCTGCCAGGGTTACTCCTAGTCGGCCTTCAAGGGGTAAAGACTTAAAGGACTAAGTATAAAACCCTGGCAGTGCTTTCTGGAGGTCTCTTCACTCAGATTTTTAGCCTAGAAATATATTTCCCCATGTAAGGTCTGGGAAACAGTCAATCAAATCTCCAATTATTAATCCATTATAAATGGCAGCATTGGAAAGTCTTTACTAAGGAAGTATTAAAAACATAATCTTTGAATGAGATTTCATTTAAATCCTTTAGGAAGAGACGTCATCTGGCTCCTGTCTGCAACTAGTGCCGACTATTTATAGATTATCCACATAACAGAACTCGAGGAATGACTGTGTGATTGTGTGTGTACTGAAATCTGTTCAAGCTGTTCTTTGGTTTCAATTTGTGTAAACTGTCGGCAATTCAGACAGACAGAAAATTAGATTTAAACCAAGCTTAAAATGGATGTATTTATAGAATGAGCATATCAAACAGTTTTTTCCTTTGTGAAAAGAAAATCCTCTAAAGAAAAAAAAATGGCTAGCTGATTAATTTGCTGCAATCAAAATCAACTGACAGCGATCTGAATATACCTTTATTGTTATAGTACATGGCATGTCAATCATCGCTTCTGCACACTTAAAGACCATTTTAACACAACCTTGACTTACTTTCTTAGGACTCCTATGAAAAACCAAGTGCACCTATGATTCTGGAGCTTTTAGAACAACCTTTAGCAGCAAAACCTTGAAAAAAATTGTCTTCTGCATGACTGTCTGTTGTACTGTTGTTGAGGAAGTTTGGCTTCTTTGCAATGTTGCATCATTGCATTGAGTTCGACAGGCAGCCACAGCATTTCAATCAGGTTGAGGTCTGGACTTTGACTGGGCCATTGCAACACCTTCACTCTTTCCTTTTTCAGACATTCTGTTGTAGATTTGCTGCTGTGCTTGGGATCATCATTCTGTTGCATGACCCAATTACAGTCAAGCTTTAGCTGTCACACAGATGGCCTCATCATTTGACTCTGGTATACAGAGGAGTTCATGCTTGGCTCAATGACTGTAAGGTGCCTACAAAAACAAGGCCAAATCATCAGCCCGCCACCATCAACTGGTTTCAGGTGTTTGTGCTGATATGCCGCATTTGGTTTTTGCCAGACTTCATGCTGTGCATTATGACCAGACATCTCCATTTAGATCTCATCTGACCAAAGGACGTTATTCAAGAAGTCTTGTGGTTTTGTTCAGATGCAACTAAACAACGCTATCACGTTCTTTTTAGAGAGAATATGCCATACTTTCCAAACAAGCCATACTTCTTCAGTTTTCTTCTTATTGTACTTTAATGAACTTTAACATTTAACATGCAGCAATCTACCTCTTGGGTTTTTTGTTGTTTCTCTGAGCATTGCACGATGTAACCATTTGAATTTGCCAAGATGTCCACTCCTGGGAAGATTGTGGCATCAATCACACTTAAATGCTCCGGACCAGCAAACTGGCAAAACATCTGCTTTTAGAGAACTACTCACATATGCTGATGATCAATGAAGTGCATCTGATTAGCAGCACCTGGCTGCTAATCATCCACCTTAATCCCTAAGGAAGCAGTAAGAGTTTACTTTGTTTTTCACGTGACTGCATACAAGCATGAGAACTCTTTTTCCACATACCTGTACATTAAGAACCACACAATGTATACAAAGTAGCACAGCATTAATATTTATACATTAAATAATAAATGCAGTGTGTGACTGTAAGAAGTCCTGGAAGTGATGGTATGGCCCCCACAGAGCCCTGATCTCAACATCATCGAGTGTGTTGGGATTAGATGAAGAGACAGACGGATGTGAGGAAGCCTACATCCACAGAAGATCTGTGGTTAGTTCTCCAAGATGTTTGGAACAACCTACAAGCAGAGTTCCTTCAAAAACTGTGTGCAAGTGTACCTACAAGAATTGATGCTGTTGATTCTTTTGTTCATTCACTACATTTTGTTGACTGATGAAAAATGATTAACACTTCCATTTTTGAAAGCATTCTTTGGTTACAGCGTTTTTTTCTCGCCTGCCTAAAACTTTTGCACAGTACTGTATACGTTTAAACTTATTTATTAAATAGATAAAGAAATCCAAGTAATGCCAGTGTTAAACTCAATATTATGCAGACAACATAAGCATCTAAGGATTGAAAGCATTGTTACTAATAGCGACTGAAAGCACTGTGGTTTGCAGTGGAGTGCATAAAAGGGAAAAAAATATCAGGTTGCTGGATAACAATGCCTCTCCATCACTTCATTGTTGCCAAGATTTATTCGGAACTAAAGATCTCCCATATAGTGAATCATCCACTTCGAGAAACAGGACAACTCGTGTCAGTATGGTTGTAGAGATGCATAACAACTCTGGCATTCTTCTGACAGAAATGCCACTACGAAACAGTGTGTGCCGCCTACGTCTTAGGAATGCAGAGTTCTTGTCTGGAATGTAATATTTATCTTGTAAATGTCTTGCAGGCTCAGCTTTCGCCTCTTACCCCGCTCGGTATGCGTGCTTTGGTATGCTGCTAAGAAGTCCATCCATTCTACAAAAACACCACCTTAAATTTAGACATTTCAGAGAAGACATTTGAACATGAGAGACACATCCTGTCTTGAACTCTCTTCAATGTTGTGCTATCAGCATTGCAGGATAAACAGATACAACCCTCGGGTATTGAAGTGGGCAGAAATATTCAGCAGCACATTAGGGATGAAGTTGCCAAAGGCCTCCTAGGGGGTGGTATGCCTGATCCGCATCACGCTAGCTTACTGCACCTCTGGATCAGTTGAAGTCTCTCTACCACAGAAAGGATTATTACATTTCACTTGAAAAAAACAATAACTGTAAGAAACCAGAGTTTGGAGGAGGATGTGGCACACTAAAGTAGTGAAGTATTTTTTCTCCCTTCTCCACCAGCTCATAAGAGTTAAATGAGCCTGACTATGATCTCACCTCCCTTTATTATCCCCATATCAAATGCTTGATTCAGTTGATTGCTCCCGTCCCTCCATCACTGAGGTTTCATCTGATGTGCACCTGTGCTTAGCCACCATGTGAAAGACATGACTAAATGTAAAATGTGATCCTTACGCTGTTCTGCCATCATATTTACATTCCATTAGATCATTTCAGAAAATCCCAATTCCTTGTGTATGGAAACAAAATATGGTCATAATACTGCAGCAAGGTAACACATCTGAATGTGTAGAACAGTAATTTTCCTTACATGACACATCCTGCCTTGTGACTACTACACAAATAGTCATTGCAGTGTCGATGCTTAAATTATATACTTACCAGCCACTTCACTAGGTACATTCAACTTCTCATTAATGCAAATATCTAATCAGCCAATAACATGGCACCAACTCATCAAATGCATTTAGGCACCCTGATAAAGTTCAAACAGGATCGGAATGAGGAAGACAGATGATTAAGTGACTTTGATGTGGGGTGATGATCTAATGTGATATTCCTGCATGATAGGTTTACAGAGAATGGTCTGGAAAAGAGAAAATGTCCAGTGAGGGGCAGTTCTCTGGGAAAAATACCCAGTTGGTATCAGTGACCGCTTTAAGCTGATAGCAGTGCAACAGTATTTGAAAATAGCCACTTGTTACAGCCAAGGTATGCAGAAGAGCATCTCTGAACATTCAGTACATATAAACTTTGAAGCAGATGGACTACAGTAGCTGAAGACCGCACCTGTCGGCTAAGCTCGGGAAACTGAAGCTACACTTCACATGAGCTCACCAAAGAGACAAATGCTGCCTGGTCTGATAAGTCTCGATTTCTGCTGCAACACTTGGACGGCAGAGTCAGAACTTGGCATGAACATCATGAAAGAATCCATGCAAATATGACCAAAACCCAAATGTCATCTCCCGTGGTCAAAACAGGCTGTGGAATGACGGCAAAAATTAACAGTAGACAGATCGATGCTGATATAGTTTCCATGTGAAACAGAGGTCAGGTCATACCATCTCTTACAAAGCACAAAGTAAATATAAAGAAAGAAACATAAATCAGATTACTGCCAAGAAAGAATTAAATGCATTTGCATTTTTCCACACACTGGAGTCTTACAGTCATTACCTCCTTGCATATAATCATCATCATAAACTCTGATGGAATGCTACATGCCCACTGTTAAGACAGTTAGCTTAGTATGACAAGTAGAGGATTTAAGTTTAAAGTAAGGGGTTGCGGGTTTGAGTCCCCCTCGAGGTGACTTTTTAGTCTTCTCATTCTATCAAACTTTTTAATTTTGTTTACTTCATTTTAATCTAATAGATATGAAGTAGAAAATTTTGGAACATGAACTCACTTACTAAAAAGAACAAAAAAATGATGTGTAGGTGGCTTTGAAAACATAACTCCAACTTTCATTTTGGAACCGTTTTTCAACTAGATGTGTTGATGACACCAACAGTGATGGGTACACAATATTGAAATATTTGCTGGGATAGCTCTATAGCTCTGGGATAGTTCAGGCTGCTGGTGGTGTAAGGGCATGGGGGATATTTTCTTGGTACAATTTTGACTCCTTAGTAAGAATCTGAGTGTCATTTAAACCTGTGTATTGTTCCTGACTACCATGAACCCATGGTATCCGTTTCCAACAGGATAACGCACCATGTCACGAAGCTCACATCATCTCAAACTGGTTTCTTGAACATGAAAATGAGTTCACTGTACTCCAGTGGCTTCCACAGTCACCAGATCTCAATCCAATAGTGCACCTTTGGGATGTGGTGGAATGAAATATTCGCATCATGAATGTGCAGCTGACAAATCTGCAGCAACTCTGTAATGCTGGCAGAATCTCTGAGGATTGTTTCCAGCATCTTCTTGGATCTATGCCACGAAGAATTAAAGCAGTTTTGAAGGAAGAATCTGGTCCAAAGCAGCAACAGTAAGGTGTAACTAATGAAGTGTCCAGTGAGTGTATATCATACATCCCTGAGGTGGATAAAACCCAATTTTCTAATTCACTGTATCTGTTAGTGCACCGAGTGAATGTTTTGAGCTTAGTGTGAATCCCAAAACCAAATTTTCATAACAGTGTAGAGTAAATGATGGCAAAGGTAGCTACATTACTGTTACTGGATCTAACATCAAATGCTGACATATATCAAATATCTGCACTGACTTGGCAAATGGGATGATATTGGATTATGACAGCTCTCTTCAATCTAAAGGCTTCCAGCAGCTTGTTCGTCTAACCCAACTACTGTTATTTCAAAAAGGATTCAAATCCAATTCCTGTTCCCATTTCTTTGAGCAAAAAAAAAAAAAAAATCAATGTAATTGTTAATTTTTGCAATACTGTATTAACTTGAGTGAGAAACCCTTGCAGGCATCTAACCACAACTAGATTAACTTATTATTCAGGCAGAAAACATACTTTTCATCTCCGGATGGAAAACCTTGAGGTTGTTAACCCATCTTACAGTGAGAAGTAATAACATCCTCAGAGAGAACTGAACTTATTTTTTATTCCATAAGGTAAAGTTTTGTTACAGCCGCAGACTCTCAGCAAATCAGGCTTGCCCCCTGGCAACATGACTGGATAGCAAAACAACATTTCCGAGTGAAATATTCAAATTTTAAATCAATCTTATCTGGATTGGCTGTTCAGCATGTAGTGTCAAATGAGGGACACGAGTATTTGTATTTTTAGGTTTAAGCTGTAGCTGTCAACTTTGAGTTTGTACATACACTTGAGTTATGTGAACTCTTACCACACACACACACGTCTCTGTGCACAAGTCTTCTTTATGCACTCATACATTGAAAAATGATTTGTCCAAATCTTTTCCCAGCTGTTCCATGAATTGTCATGTACTTATTTTTGGATCCACTTGTTAAGTTGTATACTTTTACACACTGAACTATTTGAATTCATTTGATCAAAGTGTTTTAACACATTCGCACGTGTGAATCCATTCACACCAAATGTTTTCTCACATTTCCATGTGGTGATACACAGCTACAGCTCTTATGACCCTTTTTTGTTACCGTATCTTAGGCGCCCGTTCACCCCGGGCAAAACTCTGTTAAAACCATCTGCAGGGGACATATTGAGGAAAAGTAGACGTGATGACTAAAGCGAATGTGTTCTTGGTCAGAGATTCTTGCACCACCCCTGACTTAATATTATGTGATGCATTTATTTTTACCCTTCTCCTCCATTGCGGATCAATGTCTTTAATCTCCCCGTGACAGAACTTGTAGGATATTTCATGTGGGAGGAACCAGACCATAAATAGAATCTCAAAAGTTTACTTATTTGAAGCTGACCTCGGTATGAGAAGCATTTTGTTGATCCCAAACGCTACATTTTATAGGGAGACAATACAGAGCTCAAACAGATTGATGTTTATATCTGGAGACGTGAATCATAAAAATGTTATGACACAGAATGTCTCCCAGATTATGCAAGATCATCTGAGACCAAATTCGACAAGGCAATTTTCCCCATTTCGGACGTTAAACGGCACCAGTCACCTAACCCAATGACAATGCAGACTACAATTCTCAGACACCACATATCAAACAGATTTCCTAAGATAACGCAGTGGAAACAAAGCATTTCATTAGGCGACTTTACAGTGGAATTAAATTAACACCGTGCTGTATTTTTTCAAACAAAAGCACCACAGATGTAATGCTCCTTAAATAAACTCTTATCACCAATACTTAACCACGCAGTGCAGTTAATGTATGATAATGTGATGTAAATGTTAATGTCAAAGTAATGAATACCTTGTTGAAGAACAGTATAATTCACTGGAGGCACAGAGTGACAAAATCATCTGAAAGCATATTTAACCAGACACAGTTTCCTCTCCAAACCTTCAAGAAACAGGTGTAGAACATGCAGGGTCATAACTGGAACAGTCTGGATTCTGCCTGCTGTAAGTGTTGTGTTTCCTTCCCCCCATTTTCTGCATTCTAGTGGATTGAACAGATGGTTATTTTGCGGGTCGACAATGGTTTTGTCTGTTCTGACTGCTCTTCCATGAAATTTGCAGAAAAAGTCAAGTTTTTACCCCCCACTCACTTCAACCTCCAGAAACTTTCACTTGGATTATTAAAAAAAAAAGGAAAAATCCTTTTTTTCCCCCTCCGCCTTTCTTTAATAACACAGAAAGGTCCCTATTTGCTTTTCTCCTTCCCAGTCCAGACAAAATCTAGATATTCTCATGCGCTATTTGATAAGAGATCTGAAAGGCTGGTGGTACGCAACTAAGTTAACCTTTTGAAGCACTGCGCTCTCTCTTTTTAACAGCCTCCAAAGTGAAGCCGGGATGGCACAAATGCACCTGCTGGCTTTGAAGGAATTTCAATTTAGCTGTATCATCAGCGTCAGTATGATATAAGGATATCATCAGTCTTTCGTTCATCGGGGTCTCTCAGTAAGTAGACCAGGACAGCTTGGACATCTGTGGAGTCTGTGGGATCGATCACAGCGGCATTTATAACAGCAACATTCGTGACAGCAATCAGTTAACTTGAGTGAAATTAGTGGGATCTGTGGATTCGCTCCTAGAGGCAGAATTCATTTGCATATCTGCGTTAAGGTGCTTCATTTCCACCAGCTGGACAAAACAGGAAGCACCTTTATCTGTAATCAATTAGTGAACCACGAGGCGGTTACTGAATGATAACATCTTCTGAGCCCGTCCATATTTACTGACATTTCTCCATCAGCTCAATTAACGGAGCAGCAGATTAGTTAATTAATATGCAGGAATAATTAATATAACACAATAATACGATGAGGTCATGCCTACTGTGTATTTGCACTCTCTTTTTTTAATGTCATTGTGTCCGGCACGTGTGTACACTGCGTCAACAATCGTCTTGAATACAAATGCTAGCTGTTATCAGGAGTTGTAAATCCTGGAATAAATTCTACAAACGGGGCGATATGACTTCCAGAGGCAGCATCCCTCAGGCACAAGTGCAGCTAAGAGAAGATTATGATACATGGCATTTACCCGAAGGGCCGGAATATAAGATATATTGGAGCAATTTTGATTTATGATGTTTTCTTTTGCATGGTTGACCTATGTGCGTTAGGAGAAATTAGGAAGCCATTCCTCAGTGCAGAAGTTGGACTCGTGCTTGGTTGTTTGTTGAGTCTTTACATCTCTAACAGATGTAAATTAATCATGGTGGCATTTCTCGATGCCGAGGATGAATAGCGACAGCACGCAGAAAAGGCGGAACATTGGAAAGTTTGTGATCAAATAACAGCTTTTTGGGGGATTTTTGCTTAAGCTCTTGACACGCATCTCCCTCAACTCTGATGCGACTGCCTTCATTAAGAGGTTAATTAAAAGACTTGGCTTTCTTCTAAAGCAATTAACTTTACTTCTGTTTTATGCCATTTGCTTTCTCCAGCCGACTGAGTGCAATTTGTCTAATTAAAAAAAAAAAAAGAAGAAAAAAAAAAACATAATACAAGCTGGCTACATTATGGGACGGTGGTAGCAATACGTGCATATTTATAAGCATAACTAAGTAAACACATGAAAAGTTAAACAGCTCCTCAGCCAGTTCAGGAGGGAAAGCCTTTGAACCATTACACTGAATACTGCTCAGCTGCTAATGCTAGTCCAGAAATACCAGCTCGTGCAGCTCAGAGCAACCCCACCGAGGGTCCCGAACCCTTGTTTGTCTCTGCGGGAAAGAAGCTCTACGGTGCACAAGACCTGGGTAAACGCTTGTGTGCAGAGGCTGATGCAGGTCATGTGCATAACTGTGAAAAGATTGCTGATTTACGAGGCTGAATTTAGCATCCAGTGAGTGCAATTGCATGCAGTAGCCATTTTGGGCTCTAGAAATGTTGAACTACTGTCATCAAAGTGAAAAGAATGCTTTCTAAATACACTACATATTACAATGAACTCAAAGACGGCATGCAGAAATGCAGCGCTGTAACGAAAATTATCACAACTGCATCTCTGCTTCCTACTTTCAAGATCATGCAGAGGAGATGGCTCTCTGTAGAGACGTATAGATACATTTGAGGTATATGCGGCACCATTTCAATAATGCGACTGCCACATTTTGTGGAGACTCGTGCTTCACTGATGATCTATGTTGCTGATCATTTCTGGTTGCGACTGAACAAACAGCAACATTTAATCAGTTTAAAGCTCTGTCCGACTACAGCGGTGGAATTTTTGGACCATGAAGCTTTGATCTCCCTTATCACTTAGCGTCGTGCTCTGCAGGTGACAGGACATTTTGTGCATATAGACAAGAATTTAGACACAATTTTTTTTTTTAATGTTCAAAATTTCCGTTTTAAAAATGTGGCTACGCGAGCTTTTAAAGAAAGAAAATGTAACACCATTCGTGTGATTATTTCAATTAGGGCAGCAGGAAGAGGAGAGAGCCCTGCCTAAGACTGACTGAAATATGCTGCTCATCCATTCACTAAGCTAATGAATCACAGTAAGATAAATGGCAGTTGGCTAACCTGTAAAATGGTCCTTTCTTTTAACAGGCAAATAGCCTCATATTGTACTCGGGGAAAATAGCTCAATTTATTGCCACCTTCATGTGAATGCAAATGAGGTGCAATCAATACGTCCAAAGTCTGACATGTCATTAATAATAAGTGGCCTAAGAAGAAAAAAAAATAAAAATACACCAACATTAATATAATGCCAGCAATTACAAAGGACATAAATGAACAAATCCCCATGAGATGAAGACAGTTGTAATTAGATAATAACCAGCTACAGTAAAAAATTTAACACTGCTGTTTAGAAATGTTAGAAAAGGTGTCAAACAAAATGACATCACAATGGCCCGGTGCAATTAATTGCTATTCCATTACTGAGATCTACACAATACAAGTAATATGACCGGCTACAATGAATGAAGTCGCACAGATCACTTTCCCCGCTTGCGTAGCCACTTGGTCACCAGGAAAAAGGATTTCTGGATTGGATGAAAACACGTGTACTTCAATACTGAGTATGCAAAAAAAATAAAGAGGACAACCACAAAAACAAAAAACAACAAATAAAACGACCCAACTCCTTTGAATCGTCAACAGACGCAATCAAACTGTAGTTAAAGAGCAGGACTGAGTGAATGGGAGATTCAAGGTGGCTGCAGAAAAAGGGAGAAGTGAGAGATTTATGCTAAACGTGTGCTGACTGACAAAGCAACATCTTCTCAAGGCTCTCCAGGAGATCGGCCTCAATCCTTCTCATAAATTTTATATTAATGCCAGAGGTAACCAAGGTTGTTTTTCCCAGTATTTCTCCAGGTCCATTAAACACATCTAATATATTTCAGCATTCTCCTATTTCCGCATCTAAGTAGCTAAGCTGAATGGCAAAACTTGTACATAAGAGAATGTTTATTCCTTGCAGAGTCTGATGAGACTTCTGTGGCTGTGCTTTGCTGCTAAGGTTGACTGGTTTAAAGATGAAGAAAAAAAAAAAAAAAAAGCTAACAGACTCACCTTCCTCTGCACCTGTAGGTACTGTAACCTTGCCATTTCAGGAGATAATAAGACAAGCCGTCTAAGTGGGGAAGATTGGGGAAGGGGCGGGGAAGCAGAGGGGTGGGGGAGACAATCATTCTCAGATCTCGCTTACCGCTTCTGTTGTAGTTTATTCCTCGGGAATGAGAATTCGACTTGATAACAAATCACAAAACCTTTTATTCCCGGAAAATATGAGAGCTGTCTATCATCAGCTCTGCTGTGAGTAAGAGAAAAAGGTGCAATTTGTTAACTTCTGAGAAGCCGTCTGCAGCAGGTAATGCCAAGTTTCTCCTTCACACCTTCCTTGGCTGGCCTATTTTAAGGAGTGGAGAGCTTTCCCCTTCTAATTCCCAGTACAACAAATCCCAAAGCAACAGACTGCAGTCACTGCCATTAAATACAGTGGCTACCATGGAAACTACCCTGAACTTCAGGATTCATATACCACATAACTAGATAATAGTAAAAAGGACTAAGGTAGTCTATATTTCTGTAACTAATTAACATAATGTGCCACATGAATAATAGGCCTACATACGAGGAGTGAGTTCTCCCTCCCTTAGCGAACAGATATAGTGTGTTCCACTGTTGTTCACTGACAAACTATATTAGCAGATCACTTAGTCACTGTACGTGCTTGAGATGCATTCGAACGCTGTGCTTTAAACAAAGAGGCACCCGAGTGCGAGACAGTGAACAGTAGTAACTTTGAGCAAAGTGCAAAATGGATTTCGACATCCGGCGCTCTTCTCAGTCAAAATGGTGGCTTACTCTTTTACACCGGGAAAGGAAGAAAACATGTCTCCCAGCTAGACAGGAGCAACAGCGGTGGTTTGATCTCTGCTTGAGCTCCACTTTTCAATTGCTAGTCACAAAGATGTAAGAGCATATGTCTGGCATTTAACAGCCATGAAAAACAGTCATGGAAGATGCTGGGAAAGGGAGACATTGACTTTATTCTGGAAAAAAAAAAAAAGGAAAAGAGAAAAAAAAAAAAACAGCATCTCACTTGTCAAAACCACGCTGATAGACAAAACATTGGAACACACACTCAGACAATTAAAAAAAGCTCTGGAGACGGCGGACTGATTGTTTATCTGCATCGCGGCATAGAGAATTGAAATCCACAGCCACAGATAAGACATCAGTCTTCCTCAGTGGGCTGCGTAAATAAATCTGATTATGGGCAGAATCATTTCCCCTTTAGAATTGTTTTATCTGCTCATTCCATGCCTCAGCACCAGATAGCTCACAAAGTGCTTGGCACAAGGTGACGGTTTGCCTAGTGCTCGTTTCACATCAGGCCTGTTGCCTGCGGAACGATGCCATATCCGATTCAAACTTCAAATTATCTGTAAAAGAAACACATGTCTACTCATCTTGCATTACCACCATATCATATAATTGTTGGAAATGGGGATAATGACTGCTGGCTAATTAAAGGCTGAAATCCAGAGCTGAATCTAATACAGTTATCTTCATTATGGGTCCATCCTTTAAAAATAAAAAGGTCTTCAGATGCTTAAAAATAATGACTGTTTTTATTATTACATTGTTTGAAATGCTATTAAATTATAAAAATACTGGAAGCCAGTAGTACAGAATGGTATTTTCTCAACCTCAGTTTCAACTATTTGATCAACATTTCAGCTTTTAGTGGGAAAACTGTTTCTTCTTTACTTTCCTGGCTGTCTCTCATCGCAGTTAACAAATTTGCCTAACACACATCAGATCCCTGGGTTGAGACCGGGAGGATGCATAAAAACCCAGCCTCGGGGGATGACAAGCTAACGTGCTCTTAGTGGCAGTCCCAAGCCTGGCTAAATGGGAGGGTTGCATCAGGAAGGGCATCTGGTGTAAAATCTGTGCCAAATCAAGCGTGTGGATCCATCCAGTGTGGTGACTCCTTAGAAAATAAGAGAGCAGCTAAAAGTAAGCCACACAGACGCTTCACTTGGCTGCGCAGGTATATTAAAACGCCCAACCAAGTGTGTCTGGTGACTCATTTTTCCATATGACTACAGGAGCACTATCAGCTTTTGATTTATTAATGAACAACCCACTTGCTCTTATTTTGAAAAGTTCAGTCATTTCTAACCAGCCGACCGTAGCACTTTAAATCTCGTGTTACACGCCGGGCCACTGTTGTGGTATTTCTTGATTATCATTCAGCTGCTTCTCCAGTCAGGCCAGGCAGACTCCAAGTCCACCGTCTTGGACTCCAGCTGGTAACGGCAATCCTTCTGCTCTGGAGATAACTCTGACCAAGAATGCAGCAGGAGAACTGCTTCGCGCGGAGCTAACAGAGGCTGGAGTGAAGAGTAAGGACTACCATCTGCTGTCCAAGGCCATGGACTTGTTGTCCATCTGTGAGATGATGTGCTCACTGAAGAGGCAGCTGATTCCTACTCTGCTACTTCTTCCAAAGTACTCATCTTTAAAAAATATTTACATTTTACAGAGGAGCACCCTTTAAAAAGGTATTCAATCTGTGTGCCCTGCCTTTACCGGACAATTTAGCACTTTAAAATGTTTAAGGACACAACATTTGTTAATTTTTTTCCCAGTACTTGGCAAAATCAATTTTAGGCTTTACAGTCTGGAAAAGGAGATTTGTTTGTGGTGGAAGGAGCAGAACTTCTGTATGTACTCGTGTAATTACAGCTCTAATAATAAAGCAGATTAACACTTAATCTAAAGCAAATCCATGAAAAACCTGATAATGGGGCGTCTATGTCTAGAATAGCTGTGAAACTTCACATTTCTCAAACAAGTTAAACGATATGTGCTGCAAGTCATTCCTGCTTAGAATCATCTTGTAATTTCAGCACACTTAAAGCCTCTGAATATTTGATGCAGTCAAGAAAGACTTTTTTTTTAACAGATGTGGATAAATGAGATAATGTAATACTGGAGTCTGCTAAGCTGTCTGCACAAATCCGACTGTTCGTTTTAACTGTTTGTAATGTGTTAGAATCCTTTTAAGCCAAAACTGATTTGCAGGAGTTTCTCCGTTAGATCTGATAAAGCATTAAAGGCATTCAGACTGAGGGGTCAGTTCTCTTGCGTGACCTGAATAAGCATTGACAACCACTAAAACGCATTTGGGCAAATCAGACAAGCAAGCAGCTGAGCACATCTACATTGGTCGAGCCTGGTGACAAAGCATTCCCTTAAAACACACCAGATAAAAGACTAATTTGGTCCAATTTCGCTGGGGGGACGCTTATCTCGGGATTCAAATAAGGTCAAAAGAGAAAACAGTCAGAGTCGGTGATAAGATCGTGGTGGAAAAGCAAAATAAACCCTGTAACCCCTGTGAAAATGAGTTATGCTCTGGATCCTTGTAGATGTTGTTCTGCCTCTTATTGCCATTTACCTCCAGTGAGGGCAACATGAGTCACCACAGTGAAGGTAAATAAATAACTGATGAGCGCAATAAAAAGGAAATGCAGAAGTTAGGCTTATCGGAACAAAACAACGGCTAAAATTTCTACAACAGAACGACCACGATAAGAAAACTGGACCTCAGAGGAAATGATAAACACGAATCATAAATCATCCCAGATTAAATGTTAGCATACTGTACTTTAGTGTAATCTTTTCCACAGCAGGCACTTGTTGTTTTCGAAATTTATCAGGAACATTGTGAGTGTGTGTTTGGAGTGGAGGGAGAGGGAAATGTTATTTTTTTAAAAAGCACCTTTGGTTACATTTCCAGCACGACATGAGGCTATTGTTAAGAAACCAAAACGAAAAAAAAAGAGACTTTTAAAAGTTTAGAATTCAAACTATTTGATAAATGATGTCAAGAAAAGGACAAAAACTGCAAGAGCGTGTAAACTAAACGACTCAGATCTTATAGAAGTTGGGTTCATGTCCTGGCAGCAATGAGCCGCGGCAGAGAAAATGCACAACGAGACAGTAATGAAAAAAAGCGTGCTTCCATCAGCTTACTGCTTCACCTGTCTTTGGATGAAGAGAGAAAGATTGCCGCAACAGAACTGTCTATCACTTATGAACTGCAACCCATCAGAGCAGAATTTCTTTCAGAAGACAAAAAGTAGATCACAACACTTTGTCAGCACAGTCCTTCGCTTTTCTGATCAATCACCAAAAAGCTGTTTGATTTACTGACACGGGAAGACGTGAGGTAAAAGAGGTAGCCGACAAATCCTTTTTGGAACTTTAACACTAATAACCACTTTTGTTAATTGTAGTTTAAGGGTGAAAAGTAATGCTGCAATCGTGATTTTGGCTCTAACTATTTGAATCTCTCTCTCTCTCCTGGTCCTTATAAAGCACTTTTGGGTCTTTTTAAATATATTTTTTCCCCTAATCAAGCAGCCTTAAACCATGATGTCAGTTAAAGTACCATAATTACCTCCGCCAAGGAGGTTATAGTTTTGGTAGCATTTGACTGCATGCCAACCAGTCTGTAAACACGATAAAAATGTGTCACATCTGACTTCTAATTCAAGGTCAATGGATTAATCTGAAGGTCAAATTGATGATAATACTATAAAGAAATATTTAAAAATAGGTTTCTTACAACCATTGTTCCTATGACAACATAGAGGCATATATTGAATGATATACCGTGAGGGCATTCCTGCCTTCCGTCTCTCACCCCATCCAGTCGCAGCAGATGGCCCCGCCCCTCCCTGAGCCTGGTTCTGCCGGAGGTTTCTCCCTGTTAAAAGGGAGTTTTTCCTTCCCACTGTTGCCAAGTGCTTGCTCATAGGGGGTCATATGATTGTTGGGTTTTTTTCTTTGTATGTATTATTGTAGGGTCTACCTTACAATATAAAGTGCCTTGAGATGACTGTTGTTGTGATTTGGTGCTATATAAGTAAAATTGAATTGAATATACCGGGATTTTAAAATATAAGCATTTCAATACATAATCTGAATACATGTACAATGTTCCTTGAAAAGTTTTTTTGATCACAAACCTTTTTCACTTGATATTTATTATTAAACATTTAAACAAATTTACTAAACAATGGCATGAATGCTACAAATGTACTATATCCACAATTAAAAAAATAATGTCATGTATATATTACAATGAGTTATTATGGGGGGGTACATTCTATTCTAGGAGCATGTAAGCTTATATATTTAACACAATTATTCATTTACATTACAAACATGCTTTTGTTAGATTTCAACATGTCTCTTGTAGGGGTTTTTGTTATGAAATATAATTTAAATGAATAAATGGGAAAAAAAAAAAAGACCTGGACCTGATGGCGACAAGGTTTTCAGAGTGGGAGTTGTGTTTACACTCCTGGGTGTTTTTAACAACCCAGAAACTTTTTAACTTCTTTTCGGCCAGGCTTGTTGACAAAAGACTTCTTTCCATCACCTTGACTAAATCTGAGCTACATGATGAGTGAGACTGGGCTGTGAGGTAGAGGAGATGAAGGAAAAGGGCACACTTGATTTATAACACAATACAAATCGAGAGCTTCACAGTAAAAACAAATGCAAAAAGGACTCATTTTATTCCCATCATCAGGTTTTCATAATCACTAAAAGCCAAAATTGTAATTGAAATTAAAATCCGATTTATCGCTCATCCCTAATAGAGATGCAGAAGATCACAGTGGGGATAGTTGCTGGGAAAAACCCATCTATATTCAAGGATGTCTCCCTATTTGGCAGTTCTTACAGATAATCACACTTGGCTGTGGTTGTTGTTGCTACCTCAGTTAAACCCTGGCGTACTCAGACATAGTTCCAAGCAGGAGGAAGATGGTGATTGGTAAAAACTGAAATCCAAGGATTCAAAAGTCTCAGAAAGTCCTTGTATTTGCAAATGTGTCACTTGATGCCTCCAACCTCTACCCCCACCCCATCTTCCTTGTACAAGAATATAGCACCAATAAACATTTTTACCCAAAGATCTGCTTACTTTTACTTTATCTGCAATCACGTTCTTGTTAAAAGTTATTATGTTGATTTTTTTATTAATCTTCTTCAGCACATTTACATTTGCGCATTATGGTTCTTAGCAAATCTTGAGTCATACACATGACATCATGAGTACAATAAACAACTAGACATTAGCTCAGCTAGTTGACTAGATGATTACATCTTGCTGGTAGGTTAACTTCATTTTTCATGAATTTTCTTACTTCTGAATTGTTTTCCTTTCATGTAATAAATTCGTCACCAGTAACATCACGAGTAGAAAGGAAAAAAAAAGTGCTCGTTCGGTGATTACATTTATATATTTTATTTATTTTTTGCTGTAGGAAACTGATTGCAAGTAATTGCCCAGAGGTTGAGTACGCAACACCCACAAACTCAACCACATTCGATCACAAGGCAACTGTTCGGGTTGCCTGGAGACTGAATGCAATCACTCTCAGTTTGGCAAAGGTTTAAAAACTGCTGTCTAATTTATAAACGCAGACAGATTGCCAACACATTGCAATCAATCGGACTCAGTCTGCGCCAATCAGCGCCATAAAAGCAAGGCTGCCGAGTGTCTGTGCCATTTTGCAGCTAAACTGCAGTCCTGCAGCGACATCGTCACTATGACCTGTGAGGACATGCCTGGATGCTGAATTCAAGTAGTTAATATGAATTTCTGTGTATGTATACTACAAAAGATTTGTGATTCTTATTATTACAGTTAATGGCTACATGTCACAAACCGATTGCACGTAATCGCCAACTCGCACCTATTCAGTTGCAAATGGAAAGCAGACTGACTCCATGTTTTTGCTGTTTTCATCTGTTGTGATGGCACCAAAGTCTTTTTGATGACGGTGACCAACCGCCAGTTGCCGCAGACCTGTTCCCTGTCTTCAAAGCAACCATTTCAAAGGCAATGAGATTGCAAGCTCATTGCACATGATTGCACCGCTGTCCCCAACGACTGTTTTCCCCTAGTGTGACTGTAGCTCAAAATGACTAAGTGCATGTTGATCGTCATGTGGTTGATATAGATGATGATGAGAGGGTTCAAAACTTGATTTAAGGAATCAATGAGGAGAATAAAAACTTAGGTTTCATCACAAACCACCCTCCACACTTCCCACTTCCTCCGTACTTTGACAAATTGTACACTGGGAGGTGTGTCTTTAAAAAAAAAAAAAAATACAGCTGACATTACAATTGTTGTTAGTTAGCAAGGCAGCCAACTGAATGATTCAATAATTTTGTTGTCTCAGCAATTTAAGGACAAAATGTCATGAATACATTTTCAATCCATCATGTCAGCCAACTGTTTCCTGTGAAAATACAACCTAATTAGCCCACTTCAGTTTTTATGTGAACGAGTCAGAAAAGTACAGTTTGGGAGCTTGATCGTTAATCACTGGTTAGATAAACACATACAGCTGCAGAAAGAAAAATTACAATTAAACCTTAAACACAAGTAGTGCACAGATGCACAGCAGAAAAGAACAGGAGGAGTAAATACCAACTCTAAGCTCGACAATTTCTCACAGCTGCTGCTTGCTACCACTGACAGCAACGCAGCCAGAGTGGTGGTCCGTAAACTGAGATGTGAGAGTGAGTGCAATTTCCCATTGTTCTGAGGCGTGCACACGTAAACACGAGCCAAACGCTGAGCAATATATTAGCCTGCCACACCACACATTGTAAATGATGATAATGCAAATGACTATATGCGAGGAATGTGAACCGATTGCACCTGTAAGGTCTGTGGTCATTTGTTATGTGATTGCCAGGGGCATAATGAGCAATAGGCACCCTGTGAGAGTAAGCCCACTTTGCTTTGCCCTTTGTGTAGCATTATCTGGCCGACCTGTCACAGTTGTATCACAGGGACGTTTACTGGATTTAGAGATCGGGCTGTCGCGGTTTAAACCCACACCTTGTGCTGTCACGGATGCTGATCAGCATTACAGTGCGGTGTGTAAATTACCACAGTGTACTCTCCGGTGTCTCATTTGAACACACGTCTGCTGTCAGTGCACATGCTAATGTTGCTTTCATGCTGAATCTGGGTTGGTGGGCATGTCACCCTAGTATTCAAACAAACAGCGATTACGACATGGCCAAAAAGTACGTGGGCTTCAAATACAGACAAAGAACAAAAAAATCTGCCAAACGAATTATTCAAAACCTTGCTGCTATGCTTGCCCTCATAATGTTTTGGAACATGGCTGCAGACATTTGCTCACATTCATCCACAAGAGCATTAGGATCTGTGTCCACAGAGTGCGCTTTTCTTTTTTTTTTTTTTTTTGCTGGCAGAGTCTATTTTCTATACAAATCCTATAAAATTTAGCGTTGACAGCACTCAGAGCTCCGTGCAACTGTTTTTTTCTTCCCCCCTCATTCCGCTGCACTCACAGCGCTTTGAGTTGAAAATAGTTAAACTGCTCGTCAATGTCAGTCCTTTCTAACAGACCAGTGAAAGTCAAGAAGGGCCAGGATTTGCAGTACAAACACTGTCAGCGATGGCAGAGGTGAAACTAATCCAGGCTGTCACAGAAAACTCAGTTATTTACAATCTTGTATTAAATACTTTTTTTTTTTTTTCAAACGTAGCAACAGCAAATTCTTGAGAGAAGCGCCTGGAAAATGAGGTCACAGGCACTTCCACTCATCGAACCTGGAAAATCATTTCCTTTCATGGGCCATATTTTATGCATGGAGGCTGTATCATGTTGTAGCAAAGTTTAAGGCATAGTAGTGTCCAAAGCTGCCTTTTACACTTAGGAGATCGGACTTGACAAACTAAGGGGTTAGAAGAGCATAAATGAGATAAAAGCAGGAAAAATACACTACACCAAAATAAACGTATGCTTACAGAATGCTATGCTTTACTTTATTTGACTCTGATTTCTCTTCCTCTGGCCAAAATACAGACAGAGACAGAAAGTGCAATAACAATATGAATGTATATATGTATATACACTGAATATGAATACTGCTATTCCCAGGAGGCCCAACTTGATTCCTTGCTGGACTGTGCTCATGTATTTTTCAGGGCCGCAGGTAAGCTGCTTAACTCCACCTCTCAGAATGGGACGAGTGGGGGATAATTCAATAAAGTGCAGCTCTCAGAAAGATCATGCCTTCTGGTCTTTCCCCTTTTGCAAACCCACGACACCGCCTGAAATCTACAATGACAAAACAGACAGCTGTTAACCGGGGACGTGGCATTGAGGAGAATCAGGTCCCAGCGCACACGCTCTCATCCTGGTGCTTTCGCATCATCACGGTGACAGTGCTTGCGAGCCGAGGACTGAAAGCGAGGGGGGGAGGAGGGTGGCTCAAACGTTAATGTTTCATTCATCAGACCTCCACACCCTGCCTCGGCTGCAGTATGAAAACATAACTGTAATGAAAATTCTATTGATCGGAGTCGCTTCCTTTTAGACAAATTGCACTGTTTTCTCAGCCTTTCAGTGTTTGGAAGGCAAATGTAAAGAGCAAAGATGAAAGCCCTCCAGACATCATAGTCAATGCTCCATCATGACAGGCGGACCCCTGTCTCAACTTAAGCTACAGACAAAACCCTTCTGCAAAGCAGAAAACACATTTTTCCTAAGACATTTACCAACACTGATCAAAAGCTGCTGAATTGCTGTATTTTCTGACATGTCTAGATGCTAAGGTTTCTAATTTTACCACATAATCAATTTAATACACAAAGACATTACAGTAAATTTCCCGGCCTCGTAACGCCGCCGTTTAATTAAAAGGGGAATTCTAGTCATGTCAGATATTTTGGCAGCTGTGTATTTGCTGCAAAGCTGTGACAGTGTAGACTGTTCAAGCTAACAGCCACTGCCACCCAGAATTAGGAGCCCTTCACTTCCACCTCCCCAAATACACCTAGATAATTCTGGAGGCAGGGCAGGCTTTGTGGTTTGAGTGAGATCATCCCAAGCTTTGATTTACCACCGCCCCTGCAGAAACGTCCTTGATCAGGCTGCAGCTACAGGGGAGCTGCTCCTGGCTGCCCCTGTGTGCTCACCCCCTTTGCTGCAATGCAAACATGCACGTCTCAGAGGAAAAAGCAAAAAAAGAGAAAAAGAGCTCATTTCAAAGCTATGCTGCTCGTGTTAGTGCACTGGTTAGTTAGTCTCCCTGTGTCTAGTCTCAGAGGATTCCAAAGCATCAAGATGGAAATTTATTTATTTATTTTTTTAGAGATTTCTGACTTCATCGCCCCTGCCAGCCGTCATTAGGGAATGAAAAGACAAAGAAAACTATTTTTGAAATACTGTACATGGTCTCAGAGGAGGCGCTTGCAAAGCTAACGTGCATGAGGAAACAAGACAGACAGAGCGTGGATAACCATCTTACCCATGTGAAGTCCTCCTGCATTTCTAAATTAAAGATAGGGAGATAGTGTTGCTGTAATCTCTGTTTGGGATCTCCGTTCTCTGGTGAAGCAAACGGACTTAAAGGAAATAGATCAGGCCAGCATCTCTGGGGTCAAGGGTTTATTTAATGAAGTCATATCAGCGATGCCTACACCTTTCTGTTATCTTTAGCTGGCATTTATATCAATGGGGCAGTTGTGAAGTTCAAGTAAATAACCATCGTATTGTTACAGAAGTCACTTCGGTTTTTTCCTCTCCCCAAAACGATGAAGATCAATGATGTAGATTATAGGAACATTATCATCTTGAAATAAAATCGAATGTGTGTCATAATTTTCAAGCATCGCTTCCTATTGTTTCTATAAACAGTCAGAGCCAAGCTTTTAAACAGGGCTTCTTAAATCTCAAATCTCAATTCTCACATTGAGGAAATTATTACACTTTAACTGAGGTTCGGTTGCTATTAAAAAACCCACAAACTATGCCAACTGGGGTGAAACTTTAAACTCAGAAACCTCAATTTCTACCGCTGTGCCACCAACTGTTCATGGTGAATAACAAACTGTGTGGGTGGGGACTGTGCGAACAGTTCTGTTTCTATAAACATATCATGAACATGACTTTCAACTGACAGACACAGAGATTTACAACTGGGTTGTTTTTTTGTTTGTTTTTTTAAAAAAGTATTTTAGGAGGCATTTGAATCTTTATGAAAAGCCAGACTGAAGGGAGAGCCACGAAACAGCAAATCCAGTGAAGACACGTGCTAAAAATAAAAAAACCTTATAGTAACACACACTACTTCGCATCTGTGTGTCATAGAAAAGCATACACTGCAGATTCTCCAGTGTTTGCATTTCTCTCTATGGCTGTGGATAAGTGGGGCATTCACGGTAACTAGGAGCAATAAAGCCATCAGTAAAAATGAAAGAATAAGCCCTAATTTGAGGATAAACTGACACAGGAGCTTTGACAGCAATAACCCGACATGCAGGGGAATTAACCAGGGTATTACTGCTAAACCTGTGGGACTTTGCAGCTTTTGCAGGGGAAACTTAGACATAAAGACCAGTACATGCTGTGACCTTCCCTTTAGGAGGGAAAAAGAGGCCGAATCTTGAAGCTGGAAATATCCAAAGTGCTTTCTTTTTGGATGCAATATCATTAAATTCTATCAGAACAATTAGTAGCTCCAGCCCCGGAAAGAGAACTAGCAAATATCTTGACATTTATGTGTGTGGGAGTGTGTGTTTGTGTGTTGCGAGGGGGGTGGGCTTGCATTTCCAGGCTCATGTTTTGACTCCAAGTGTCATGGAGACAGAGATTTACTGTGACAACGCTGATGCCAAGTGTTGTACTCCTGCAATGCTTTGCAGAAACATGGCACATATAGCATTCTGACTTTGCACACAATATTCCCCGGGACTTGAATTATAAATGCAGGGAAAAAAATAACCTTGGTGCTCCAAATAAGAGAGGAAATGAGGAAAAGATCATTTTTTTCAAAAAAAGGGGAGCTAAACCAGAGAACACATTATGTTTCATGAGTCAGCCTCGGACAAAAACGGTGACACAGGCAATAAAAGGATGAGTTTAAGAATATCCTGGAGAGACTGATGGCTAAAACAGCACATTAACGTCAGTCGCTTTCTCTTGTTAGTTTGGGGCTACGTGTGATTTTAAACTATTATGAATTCTGGCCTTGTTATTCAATCCAACTAACTTCAGCTACTAAAGGCAGGGCAAAGATAAGGAACGGCATGTTTAGATTTAGTTTAAGGATTTGTGATTCCCAGCTACAGCGGTACTCTTTGGACTATCACCATCTCAGAGTGTTTCGAAAAATACGCCATTTACTTTGCCTCCTAGTGACTCTTTTACGGCAACCAAACTTTTATGAAGATCATGTCAATGCACTCCTGCTGTTTGCCTCATATTTTACTGTTGGCAGCAGTACAAAAAAAAATGCCATTTTAGATTGATTACTGGAAGGATAATGCAAATTTGCATATAATAAAAATTAATTCAGAAGCAAGCCATTACCAGGAAAAATATTCAGCTCCGTCAATTGAATTTATTTATTTCCGTAGCCACAGGAAAATTACAAATTATTCTTCATAACATTTCATTTTGTTGTTATTCTGCATTTGGTTATGTTTTGTTAACACCCTCACCTTTTGAATTTAACTTCATGAATAAAACATCACAGAAAAAAGGGGGAAGCGTAACACTAACATTTGATTACTCCCGTATCATTACTTAATTTTAACAGTTTCAGCAGCCTAACATGCTTTAAAAAACTACAGTTGCACGTATGGGAATGCATCTGTGTGTTTATCGAACACCTTGGTGAGAATAAATGTTATTGCTCTGCTATTCATTCACCACTTTTGTCCCCCTGCTATTGTTAAAGGACTGGACAGCTTAGCTTCAAGCACATCACCCCATAATTGTTCCTCGGTTCATATCTGTCATGACACTTCTATAGGTCTGCAGCCACTGTCACAAACCACAGCCCGCAGCCCCTAATGGGGTCGCTCTATTCTCCCCCCCTCCCGCCTCTGTATCTCATACAACCAGCCTTTGTTCCTCATAGCACCGCAGCACAATCTGGAGATGCCATTAGTGGGGAGGAAGACAGTGATGTTTAGTGACAGCCAACGACTCCTCTGGTCAAGAAAAGCGCCCTGGAGTCATCAGAGTGTCACACACACCCATCCACTCTGACTGAACCCAGCCTCGGTTCCTCAGAGTTCACCTTTGTTCTAGCTATCTGAAAAGCAGAAAGCTAATTGCGTGACAGAGGTCGGGGTGGGCATCGCCCACGACAGCCTGAATTGTGCCACCGTGTAACACCGCCAGCTCTTCTTGTCAAACACATTGTAGAAGAATCAGAAAAAAATAAATTTAAAAAAACTTAAACGAGAGGGGGAGGCACTCATTTTGCTGCAAGTGGCAGTTTTTGTCTTTATGTGCTGTTCATGACTATTGTCATCACATTTAGGGCTGAGCTCAAAAAAACATGCAGAAATTCTGCAAGCGGCTGGGTAAGATGATAAGAGAAGCTACATGGCCTGTTTGGAGCTGATAGCTCAGACTCAGCATAAATCAAACACCTTCTGGCGATTCAAATAATTTGTACAGTATGCATCATATGTTTGGGGGGTGAGGTGGGGTGGGGGGATTGAAGTATTCAGAGTAAGAAAGTATCATGCCTCAGTGCCCCAAAATGAAATGCTGCAGACTTGTCAAATTACATCTTCCAAGCGAAATGCTTAGGCTGTGATTTGCCAGCATTACTGCACTCTACACAATGCAACTTTTACACTGGAAATTAAGCACGTCTGCAGAGTCCACACATTTATCCCACTACTTTCATCACAAATGTAGCAATAGGCTTTGTTCACGTCACTTATCTGCGGAATGACTGAAGTGTTGTTTGACCCCTCTGTGGTTACTTAACTTCGCCAAAGCAAACAGTAAAGTCAGCTTGCGGTTAATTTGTGGATACTATCATGTGGAGACAAATGCACAAACCACTCTATAGGCAGTTAATGGGTTTACTTGGCTGCTTCATACTTGTGGGACTCGAGGCCCTACTGTTTGCTTTAGGCGCTGGCAATTTCCAACAGGCTGTGGAGGCGCTCTGCATCAATGCTGGCTTAACACAAAATGGCAGCCTGTTACAGAGGATGGGCACAGATAATGCTTTAGTTTATGTTTGAGGGAGGAGGGAAAAAAAGTTGACCCATGAATCTTTACCAAACTGTGCTACTTAGCTCAGCGCTGGGAATGTGTTTGACTCGTATTTGAAGTCTGAGCTGCGGTTTTATATAGATAAAGCTGACACAGAAGAAGACAAAAATTGTATTTCCAAATGAGCCTGTCAGCTTCTTCAGGATCCTGTAATGAGTGAGAAGACTAAGCTATGCCGCTGATTAATAAAATGAAATCTGAAAGGTAAGAAAAGCTCGATAAAAAGGCAAAGCTGAAGGCTGCTGAGGCAAGAGAAAAGCGTCTTTGTGAGATCTTAGAAATGTTATCCAAGTACGGAGGTCCTTTTTTAAACACGGGACTGGTTTGTTTCACAATTTCATCTTGATCCTTTGAACACGAGTGGGACAAATCCTTTCTTACAAATGTGGACGGGGAGGACTTCAAGACTTCCGTAGCAGAGTGCACAAAGATAAAATACTTTTTTTTTTTGGTTGAGTAGCAAATGATCTTCTTAAAATGATTACTCTGCTCTTCCGTGTAAAAGCTTGGGATTTCACAGTAACAATTCTGCAGGAAAATAACTGAAAAATATGTATCTAAGGGAAAAAGTTTAACAATGACACTTTCAGCACCAATCTGACTCAGCCAGAAAAGTTAGAGGAAATATCAACAAAGTCATACTGAGTGCAAGGCCAAAAAAAAGTGAAATTAAGGCAAACTGCATTTGGCTTTTCGACAATTTAGCCTGAGACCAATCTGTCTCAGTCATCAGTAGGGTCATTGAAAAAATAAATAAATTAAATAATTAATTTTAAATTGTATTGACGGCAGGTCTGCCGCACATTACAGGGATGATTCAAGGATGAGGTCTAAAGTCTCCAGGATCCTTTTTCTTTAATAACAAGCATGACGTGATGACACATTGCACCTCTCGCTGTTTTGCTGTGCATGTAGAGAGTGAAAAAAAAGAAAAAAGGTATATCCGCTCAACAAAGGGGAGGTGGCGAAGGCTTATAAATAACAGGTTAGAGGAAAACCTTTTTCTGCTCACTTCCCTCCCCTTGATCTCTTTCTCCTTACATTGCAATCTATTCATTTCCTCCTGCTTGTCTTATAAGACAGTAATGGTGATACAGAAGTGTAATAAGACCTTTAGAAAAATACTTCCCAGTGTCCGGAGACCCCTAAACCCTCCAGAGGGAGACTATTCATAGAGGATTATTGGGCCTTTATTAAGTTGTCATGTCAGGTAAAGATTAAGCGGACCTGGTCCTGAACCACTCCCTTTGCAGTGCCAGAGAACATTGACTCAGTGGAGCCCCCTGGTGCCACAAGACCCCTGTACGAAAAGACTCTGAGGGAGTTCATCTAAAGGTCCCGTTGGAAGCCCTGAAACTAAAAGCAATCTATGAAGACTGCAGCTCTCAGTCTGGAAGGTTTATAACTACAACATTGGGAATTTTTTGAAGTCTAAGAAATTGTCCGTGAAATTCTGTGAAACACTTCAGTACAGATGAAGGACTTCTGTGTTACTCACTTGTTGTGGCTTCTAACAATACAGAGTAGGGCCGGTGTTTTCCTTGCTGACACAAAGGAAGACTTTTGAAATTGAAACTCTGAAATTCAACCTCCAAACTGTCTGTGAGTTATAAAACGTCCTTACTCTAGATTTTTAAATGAAAATATGGAGTCTTGTGTACAATGCAGGCACATGGTTATTCCTGACAAGATCGGGAGCCTGGATTTCATAGATTTCACTCCATATTGGCACAATCAAAATAGCTACAGGAAACAGATCATCACTCAGCATTACATTACTTCACTTATGATTATTTTTACATTTCGCAGACATTTTTATTCACAAGTGACTTGAAATACTGTACAGCAGGGCTGCACAATGAAATGAACTTTAAGGGATATTTAAAATACATCCTCCATCAATTAAAATGCAAAGCAGAAGCAAATCAAGTGCTCTAAAATCAGTGCCTGACCACATGCCTACATGTGCCTGTCACAGCTGTTCCCTGCACTATGCTGCTTAAAGTTTCCTGGACTAGTCTGGACAAGTAACACTATGTTAAAAGACAGCTATACAACAAAAATCAAACGTCTGACTCAAGCAGAAGGTGAAAAGCTTGTCCCTCGAAGCAGATCAGCATCTGCTGTTTGGAAAGACTTTGGAATTAGCACAAGGGATGTCTTGATGCATTCTCAATCATCCAGGAAAGTAAATCTCCAAAAGTTGATTCTGTTCATCTCGACGTAGCGTTTTGTGGGAGAAACGTTTCGTCACTCATCCAAGTGACTTCTTCAGTCTCAGCTGACTGCAGGTTTGCCCAATCTTATAAACAGTACATTTGCATAATGACTGAAACCAGCCCACTGAAGGAACAATGGGCTGGGAGGTCAGTTCCTTAATCTTAATTATGCAAATTCTCATGACCATTGATCAACAACCACTGACCAAAACCCACTGATCAATGGCCATGAGGTTTTCAGTCATTATGCAAATGTACTGTTTATAAGATTGGGGAAACCTGCAGTCAGCTGAGACTGAAGAAGTCACTTGGATGAGTGACGAAACGTTTCTCCCACAAAACGCTACGTCCAGATGAACAGAATCAACTTTTGGAGATAGCACAAGGGATGTTAATCAAGAATAAAATGATATGCAAAGAGCTGCACCACAAAGCAACACAACTAAGTTATTAAACCACCGGAAAACCTCTCCACAAACTGCAGTATGATGAATGCATGAAGGCCACAAAACACACAAACAAGCAAAAACAATGTAAATCCATCCAGCGTCAATTCAGACATCCATAAAAGCATGTCACCGTTTCCACCTGAAATCAGTCCACTACTCCCAGTGAGTAATAAATGTTTCAGGAAAATGGTCAACGTGCGGGACAAAAAGCTTTGTTATCCCCTCATGCTGTTATTTTTTTCGAAAGTGGCAATATCAGTGCTGTATGCAAAACGCTGTAGGGGACATGTAGAGGGACCTCACAGCTGTCAAGCACGCCGTTTCAAGTTTTATTCATATCCATCGTGCAGGTGAAATGAATGAAGTGAAGGACTTTCTATTATTTGCCTGCAAAGATTAATTTCTAAAGACTGATTAACAGGAATGTAGAGCAATGTAAAGGTAAATGTAGCGCCCCGTTGATTTAATTTTTTGTTCGTTCTTTTAAAAGAGACACACCAAATTTATTATTAACAGTAATTATTTAATTGTGATTAATTTTAGGTGAATTAGGAGGACCTATTTTGCGCACAGATGTGAAAGCAGTGTTCTGTTAATGTGACAGCAAAAAACACATTTTTTGTTACTTAAATCAAGAAATAACTGACAAATAATTGTGACCTCGATATCTAGGTAACACCATTAACTGCTAGTAACGCTGAAGAACCTTGGAGTCTTTGACCAGGGTGTGTCCTTCAATGTGCATCATAAACAAATATGTAGGACTGCTTTCTTGGATTTGCACAATATCTCTAAAATTAGAAACATCACGTCTCAGAGTGATGCTGAAAAACTAGTTCATGCATTTTTTACTTCTAACCTCAACTACTGTGATTCATTATTATGAGGTCATTCTAAAATATCCTTGAAAAGCCTTCAGTTTATCCAGAATGCTGCAGTGAGAAAACTGACAGGGACAGGAAAGAGAGAGTATATTTGTCCCATATTAGCTTCTCTTTATTGCTTCCAAAATCAAATTTAAAATTCGTCTCTTCTTCAGTATTCTTCAATAATTAATTTATCTTCAATAATCCCCCATCTTATTTTAAAGACCTCAAAGTACCATATCAACTTTGCTCTTGGACTGCAGGCTTATTTGAGGTTCCTAGAGTGTTTAAAAGCCTTCAGCTTTCGGGCCCCTCCGGAGGTTTCTTCCTGTTAAAAGGGAGTTTTTCCTTCCTGCTGTTGCCAAGTGCTTGTTCAAAGTGCACAGGGTCTGATTATTGTGGTTTTCTCTGTATTATTGTAGGATCTTTATCTTACAATAAAATGTGCCTTGAGGTGGCTGCTGGTGTGATGTGGTGCTATATAAATAAAACTGAGTTGAGTATTAATGAAAATAATTCTTATTGTAATTTTGGGCATAATTGTGCAGCCCTACTGTACGGCACTTTAAACACGTATAAGACATTTGGCAACATTTTGTGACCAATTCCTGTGTGTTTACATGCCTGAGCAAGCCAGAAAAAGGTGGAAATTTAGGCCCCTTCTCAAAAAAAACAAAACAAAACAAAAAAAAAAACAGTTCTGAAGCACAGTGATTTATGTTCCCAACTGACTTGTCATCTCCAATTAGATTGTCAAATCTTGGATAACTAAGATGAATAAGACTCTAAAGTGTCTTCTGCTTATGAGTGATGAGATGTTCTGAATTAGGAGGGAAAATTTGCTACTGTGGCACATAAATAAAGGCTGGATGAAGTCATTAGAGAAGCTGTTAACAACATCGTACAAGCCGAGCTTGATCAGAGGCCAGGATACATTCAATCAACCCATAAAATTGGACACCAACTCACATTCATTAAATGACAGCCCCATACAACAAATAACTTTGTATATCCTTGTTTATTGGTCACCAGATGTCTTCCCGCCTCAACTCCATGTAGGCAAATTAATTAAATGAGCAAACTGAACCGAGCTTTGTTGTTTTGACTAAATGTGTTGAACAGTGCCAGCAGTGCCCAAAAGAAGCAACGGCAAAATTACAATCAATAATCTGTAAAAGCACTTTCAAGTCCATAAAAAGCATACTAGAAAATACACATTATTCAGTGTCCAATTAAGCTAAAGTAGCATCTGTTAGGCTGGAGTGGAGGCTGTATGGTGAGATCATGCTGTCTTTGACAAAGGAGGCTGGAGAACCCAATTTCAATAAATCTGCCCACATGAAAATGTAATGCTTATATCAACATATACAGTAGTTCCCAAACTGACAGCAACAGTTGGACTTAACTGGCAACCTGTGAGCCAAACAAAGGTACATAAACCTACTGAACAAACGCTTCTATCACCACATATTGAATCTGTATGGCAAAATTTACAGCCTTACATTTTGAAACTCCTTCCACTGCAGAAGGCAGCCGCATTAATAGGCAAGGATTACAATCCCCACCCAAACAAAGAAACTAAACAATACCCGTTTAGTTTAGTTTATTGCACTTTTGCAACTTCTCTCAAACATCCTACTGATGCCTCTATTAGCAACATAATGAGCCCTCAATAGGTGTGCCACTGAAGTGTGTTTGCGTTTGGGGAGGGGTGAGGTGAGGTGCAAAGACAGCTTTGGGTGGGAGCAAAGAATGATAATGGATGGGAGGATAGGTGTGAGTGAACAGCCCTGTGCTGTTTTTCTTTTCGTTGCCTGTCTAATTGAAAGAGCATGTGCTTCACATTGTGTTTGTGATTGTTCGATTTGTGTCCATTCTTTTACCAGCATCCACATATTGAGCTGGTTTCGTGTTTTGTTTTGTTTCATCCCAGAAAATGTTATATCGCTACATGGGCAACATCATATATTTGCAGGTAGCCACTGGGAATCTGGGCATACCAGTAATTCTCAGAGCAGTGTTTAATTTCGAGACCTTTTTTTTTTTTTTTTTTAATTTAGCACTTGTTTCCTTAGGCTTGATCAAACATTTACCAGTGTCAGTTTTTAAAATGGATTGTAGTTAGATGTTCTTTCCAAGAGATATTGGATCTAATTGCCTGCCAACTCGTAGCTGAGAAAATCCAATACGGGCACGTAATGATTAAGTAAATAGTGCTTACAGTAGCCCAATAATTGAGCAAATGTAGCCAACCAAACGCCATAAGGAGACGAGAACTTCACATGATTACAAGGGTTTGTACCGTGTAAGCTTTTAATATAAAAAGCTGCATTACACGGGACTCCACTGAACAGAAAAACCATTGTCTGATCATCCATTAATCTCTTATTTTAATGGGACCAGTAGGTGATGACCACAGAGTGCTCCAACTCAAAATTCAAATTCATTACAAGATACTGAATTGATGAAGTGACCCAATATTCTTAAAATATAGTTGTTGCATGATTTTCTCAGTCCGACATGTTTTACCATAAGACCATGCAGCACTGAATCGATGTCAGGCCTACCCTAAATGATTACTTTACATTATAAGAGCCTACTTGACTAACACTACTAAACCTTCAGCATCCACTCTGCCTGACACACAAGACTGGAAAACAGTAGGCAATGCCAGAGGAGAGCTGCTCTGTATTCAGTTTTTGAAATTCAAGTGTCAGTGACAAGAAACTCCAGGTGCGAAAAAAAAAACAAAAACCACACTTTGATTCGACGTGAATGCCTTGTCAGCGGACATTTTAATCCACAGAAGCCGTAATCAAGTGCAATACGTGTTGTAAAAAGGAAGCATCTAGCCTCAGTGGAAGCTGTGTTGTTATGATTAATTCTATTGGAGTGAGGAGTTGAATGTGTTTTCCGTGAGCCTAGCGTTCCTGATGGCCTTGCCAAGAAAATCTGCTGCTTAGCTTTAAGCTTTGAATCTGTAATGTTCAGACCTCATTTCACATCGGGAAATGGTTTGTTTGGAAAAAAAATAAAAAAAATAAAAAATAGGGGGGCCTACATAGATCAGAGAGGCTGTTCGCTCGCTGCTACGCTTTTAGGGTGGATAATAAATGGTTCATGTTTTGTGGGGCTCAACTTGCAAAGAGTAACATCAGAATGATTTTTCAGGTACAAGTGTAAGGGGGAAGGCAACAAAAATGAGGGGCTCTGACCTTATCCTTGTGTTTGTTTCTTTACGTTTCTATAAGCAATGTAAGAACCCCCAGAAAATGACACAAGTGACATTTGTAATGTCATATCAATGCTGAATTATTAACAAGCTTACTGCTAAGTCTAGTAAGGCGTAACCTTACTACACAACATGCTGTCTGGGCCTGAATGTGTGCCCAAAGTCAGCGCACTGTTGACTCAGTTGAATTGCTTGCCTGAGGCATTGGTGCCTGGACACATACATATAATTAGGAAAGGTCACTGTGCCTCCTGTCTTGTCAACAAAATCACTTCAAGATGACAAATTCTGGCTCAGGCTGAGCCAGACCTCCCTCAGATACCCTTGTCAATCAAGCGCCAGCAGGGCTGTCTGGGTAGCCTTAGGTGATTTCTAATTATGTCTTTTACATGCCATGCTAAATGGGGGAAAGCATAACAATGAGCCATACATTTGGCTGTAGGTGTGAAGTGAGCTTAAAGCGTTATCTTGTATAATTAAGAGGAAGCTGCTGAAAATTCACAAATAGCAATGGAACAGACATGAAAAAAAATACACATAATTTCCTATGGAATTTTAAAAAAACATCTTATAGTTTATTTGTTTTTTCAATAATAATTTAAGTGAAAAGGGCAGCTTTTAACACAAGACATTAAAGAGCAAATGTAGCATGTGTGAAACCTCAGATGCCATAATAAGCCAGAGCTTATTAAAATAAATATCAGAAAGATTTTTGGCTGCCTTACACGCACATAGTGTTTTTTTAATCTCTCCTGTTCAGGCCGGGGGACTGTGAGAACTATTCCAAAAGCTTCAGTTTGGGTTTTTATACACTTTATGGTGAATTTTAAAAACTGCTTTTAAGTTATTTCCTCTTGTAGAAACCAGCCTAGTTTTAGTTTCTGCTTCTTGACTATACAAGATTCTCGCATCTTGGGATCTCACCACATCCAATACTTGTGATACCCTTTTGATACCAAAATTCTGAAAACAATGAAGTATTATAGTTTATCCTTACATACTGAAGAATCCCCACAAGCACAGCAAATGAAATATGGCAACTGGTGCTTACCTCCATGATAACTCCGCCCCAATTCATTCATAAATAAGGTTGTAAGGGTTGGGTATTGAAGCAGTTTGCAGTTATCACAACTTGGCGAGTGACCAAGGGGTGATGACTAATTTTCCAAAAGACAATATGTAAAAAATGCTATCAAGCTTTGCAGAACAAGGAAAGAAATGCTTCTAAATTAGCAAAGCAACTAAAAGATCGACATTGAGATCTGTTTGAAGAAGTTTACTAAGTTTCAATTTAACATGCAAAACATCAAATTATTGTCCTTGTCTAACATTAATACACATTACCATTTTTTTTAAGACACAGCTACACTGTGCAATAGCAGGGGTTAAATAAATGCTTAAGCTAAAGTACTGTAGCTAACCTTATACTAAGTAGAAATATTAGCATAAGGTTAGCAGGCTACTCGGCAACAACCGTAACATTTCACCTGCCAATATAATGTTTTAATATTTTAAATAAACAGTCTGCTACCACCATGTCAATGATTTAAGGCAACTTTTCGATAAAATAGTTCGTGCTTAAATCAGTATTTAGTTTTGGTAACAATGGGGTATTGAGAATTGTGTAAGTCTACTTACACTGTACATGCAGAATTTGCTGATGTTGAATATGTTCTTCCCTCCATGCAGTATCTGACAGCCACACAACACAAACGCAGAAAATGTACATTTCTGTCGTTAATGTTGTTCTCATCAATTACTGCTCCTTTGTTCTTCAAACGTACCTTTGGTAACTGTGGCCAAAGATCTCCATTTCAACTCCATCTGTTCGCAGAACATGTTTCTAAAGCAACGCTGGCTTATCCATATGTTACTTTGTATACTTAACATTCTGCCTTTAGTCATAAGGTTGTAAGTATGCTTTTCCATAGGAGCCTTTTCTGCTTGTGCTAGACTGCCTTTCAGCAAAAAAAAGAACAGCCCTATTGGCATTTGTGCAAGCAGTTACATTTTTTAAAAATCTGGCCTCTAGCAGTAATGTGAATAAATGTATAGGAATTCCTCACCGTGATTACATAGAAAATTGAGCTATTTAATATGTGAAAACATTTTTTAAAGAAAGAAAAAAAGAAAAGAAAAAAGAGAGCCATTTTAACCCCAACCAGATATTTTTTTCTGGGCCTTAACAAGGCACCTTGGAAATGCAAACAATGTCATTGCTCAGATTAAACAGTGCAGCTTAATTTATACTAGTGCTGAAATGAACTTGCTTATGCTGAGATTTCTGTTCTTTTTAGCAGAGAATAGTGTTAAGTTTTAGCTACAAATAAAGGCCACCATTACTATACTCCTATGGCAATGAATTAATCACTTCAAGCCAATGTTCATGTTCAGAGCTGATATTCAAATCTTAATTAAAGCTGTGTTCTAGTTGCTGTGTAGTGTAAAGAGCAATAGGGCATGGGAAACATGCCAAAACATGGACCTTTGCCTTCTGACAACACACCATCTTCAAGTTCTCCTAACTAAGAAAAAAACAAAACAAAAACACAAAACTCAGTTTTTCATAATCTTTTGAGTCAATTAATTTTAAAACCAGCTAAACCAAAGTAAAATTGGTACATTTTAATTAAACTTAAGACAAAGTTACTTTGGAAAGCAAGTAGTAAATGAACTACTTAAATTATGCTAACACAACATCTTATATTTACTGTACTGTACTGCACTGTATTGTACATTTTTATAATGCAACTGCACAAGGCACAAACACTCTTTAACATATTTCAGTAACACTTACATGGGTCATGCCAGATTGTATGAAAAACTGACAAATATTATAATATGGTTGGAGGCATGAGTCTTTCCTGCAAATGTTCAGTTTTACTTGAAAGTTTTTTTATAGATACTTTTTTGGGCCAAATAACACTTTTTTCCCGTCTAAACCTTCAGCTTTAGTAGCTTTTAGGTGCACAGCATTTGCTTGGAGGAACCGGTCATTGTTCAATGTTACAATCAGCTATTATTTCTAATGAGTCCTGCTGAGTCAATTAAAGCCTTTAAGACTTAAAGGGCTTAATGAAATTCTGTGACTTCACAGGTACAAGGCTACCCAAACCCAATTATTATTTTTTTAGTTCATTAAATAAAAACAGCAACATTTGAAGAAGTGCAAAGTGCTAATTTTTTATTACACTGTTGCAGCACAGACTTCCTTTAGTTCCGTTCAAAACAAACCAAAAAAAACCCAACAACAAACACCAAAACATGTAATTTCGAACTCGGTGAAGTGTTGATACTAACACCTGGGTTGCCACAAACGTGCATACGACTGTACCTGCCACACAGACAAGAGAATTTGAAAAAAATGAAACATTTACACAACAAATTTGATCAAATCTGGTCAAATCTTTTCAATGTGTGACCACATCAAATGACCTTCACACTGCTTTAAGCTTCCTTTCCTACTGCAAGCTTTACACTCTTTCCATCCAGTCAACTGTGTGATGAAGTGGAAGTGGCTTTCACATCGCTCCCTGGTGGCCTTAGTAAGAAACTATTAATCTACAGCTCTCCATATTGCATTCAGATCTGCTTTCCCCAGCCACCACCTGGCCTGAAGTAAAGGCCAAGAGAGGACCCAGAGGACTGGACAAGCTCTTATTATGAGCTGCACCAAGACACCTCTGGGTTTCTACGCACTTCCTCTGACAGTGACTGATGGCCAATTAACCATTTGGAGAAGAGTATTGATCACCCGGAGAACAGGAAAGACCTGAAAACGTCTCCTAACACACTGCTATTCTCACTGTGCAGTGTTAGCAACCAGACAGTACATCATGTATACTAAAAACAAATACAGGAAAGCCTTATCACACAAGATTGCATCTCAAGGCCAATCCCCAAACAGAGTGTTTTCAGATGGGTTTTTCCACATGTATCACTCACACCCGCCCACACCGACTCTGAGACGTCACGTTGGTACCCCTACATTTATTTTCCCGCTAATAGTAATGAAGTGTCTTCTCCTCAGACAGCTGTTTAAAAATCACACAAATCTGTTGTTGTTCTCCGATTATTAATGGTATCCGTGATGATCAAGCCTCCTAGTGTTACTATAAATACATAAAAACAATTTGATTTCCTCACGCTGAGGCTACATGAAAACCATTTTTCTGAATTTTACAATTACTGTAAATTCCTGCTGTAAATCAGGCCGGCGAAGATTGTCCTACAGCTCTGCTCAGAGCTGCTCTGTGCTGCTGACTGGGACACAGCTGCTTCTGACGATGCCTAAACGGGGGTCAGTCAAATCAGTGTGGATTGAAGCGCCACAGCGGTACTCATGTTCTACTCACATTTAATTTTTCTTACTGTGGATTCGCAGTAAGGGTGCACCGCTCTGGATGGCCCCATCTGTTGTCTGGTTAAATAAAAGTCACCAAAGTCATGGTCAAGAAACTCTGGAGACTCCAACTACAGAATACACTGGCAGCACTAGTAATGTCGTACTGTGAATAATTTCTGGGATATTAATATTCACGGGTCTTCACATTTTTATTTTATTTTTTATAAACAGCAAAAGAACAGATGAGCATCAAAGGTTGAAGCTCTGCTTTACATCTCCTTCCTCCTCATGATGCAGGAAGTGAGAGACAAAAGCTCCAGGGAAAATAACATTTGATTAGAACGTCCAGGGAAAGACCCGGGACTCAACTTAACAACCTCTTAACCTCTTCCACCAGCACAGCACCAGCTGCACTCATTTCCTCATTTCCACCAAGCTCGGAGGCAGCGCACAAACGTTGACACTGGCAAAACACCACAAAACTGATGGGTCAAAGTTAGAATCACTGATGTTAAAGGATATGGGAGTGGAAACCACAGGAAATTAACCGATGACTGGCAGATGTAGCCCACAGATTTCGACCACCGTGATTTTCTTCCCACGGAAATTACCACAAATTCTCCTAGCAATAAAACATAACAATGGGTTATCAAATCTGCCAAAATGTTGGCTGGTTCTTAATAAAGAGGCAATTTCTGCCCCCATAGGCTGCTGTTACAGGACAATTAGCAGAAGGAGAAACAACAGTAGAAACTGAGCGCACTCTACAAACTGCTGATACAGTACACTGTCAGATGCTGTGACCTTCTGTGAATTATTGTACAGGTTTCCATTGAGGACACAGGGTAATCTCATCCCACATCAGAGGTGAAAGGTCAGTTTTATGCTACCTAGATAGAAAACCACAGATAGTAACTATGGCGTGCTAAATTTCAAGGGGGGAAAAAGCCCAACTTCAACCCCTAAGTGCTCTCACATAGACCTGAATCATAGAAATGGGGTAACTGAAACAAAAGGGCAGAGTTTGACAGAGATGTAGTGCCTTCACTGGGCCTCTGCACAGACTGCAGAAAATAAACCCAAACTCCTCCCCCTCTGTCAGGTTCATCCTCCATGTGTCCTTCCTTTACTCCTCAAGATAGCCATTTGCAAATGATAAGTGTAGGGACACAGCCTGTTGAAAGATAAGGCGCTTGGGAATTTGTCACCAAATGGAGCGTGCTCCTCTGCTGTTCAAAGCTGACCCTTGTTGACGTGCACTGTTTACCTTTTATTCATTTATTTTGAACTATTATCTCAGCCTTCATTAATCACGGAAACTCAAACTGAGAAAATGACTTTTGCGGGACTTGGACAGGAAAGGAATGAACTCATTTCATCCGTTTTCTGCCGTGCAAACAAATGATTAAAAGTGAATAATAACGCAATACATTTGATCAGTTCGTTCTCGGAAACAAGCAATCCAGCTCGCTCCGTCATTTTGATATCATCCAATTCAAATTTTGCGAGCTAAATTCAACGCACGCGCGTGTACTCCTCAGGAGAGAATTCGTTTTAATTCCTTACCGTTCCTTTGGTGTAATTGCCTCCTCGCTTGATATGTTCTGCATCTGTACATCATGCTAATTTACCGTGTATCAGCAGTTGAGAAAATAATTTTAAACAAAAATTTCCCTCCCACCACTGTTCAAGTCTCCCCCCTTTGTCTGTGTCATTTGTATTCATCTCCCACGACTGCAGGGAACGAAAACTCTTTCTGGTTGTAAATTATCGCTTCCCCGTAAAAGACCATATCCCTGCAAATACATGGCGATCATTTGCCATGCATTAGCTACGGGACAAAAACGAAGTGGTTTTAAATTCCTCTGACCAGAAGGCAATTTCCCCCAATAAATTATGTTAATTTCTGCTTTCGCTCTCCTTATCGCATTCTTTAGTGAGTCAATGAGGAGAGACAAAACTGGCTGTGAGAAAGACAACTCCGGGATGATTCACATTAGAATGATGAGAGACATCTGGCAAGAGAATCCCTTACCATACTGTACTAAGAAAAGGGGACTCACATATTGCTGTATTATGCAACAGACTTGTGGTTGTTGTCGTTTAATGGCCATCTCCTTGCATCAGCACAAGGTTTACACCCCGTGGAAATTGCTCTGAGGTGACTGTTCGCACAACTAGGAAGGTGCCTGATACCAAATCCCATGCTCCCTCGCTGAACCAGACAACAATCGCTTGGCAACGTTCTCACTGGGCAGATGAAAAACAAACAAATAATTCTGATTCTTGCTGCATGCAGGAACTAACAGGACATTAATAACAGGCAACAGACCAAAGTTTGAATACAGGGTAAAAAACAGAAGGAACAGGAATTGGACTAATCTGCAGACATCCACCTTAGACACACACACACACACACACACAGCAGAAATGCATGTATGCAAATCCATGTGGAAACACCCTCCCACATACACAAAAACAACACACACGCACCTTGCATACTGAAAACATCGAGTGCTGTGCACACACGGGCACGCACATACACACACAAACTGGCAAATCAGAACGGTTCTTTGTTCCTGAGGCTGAAAGCGTACCTACCCCCTCTGTCCGGCCCGTCAGATCACTCACAACACAGTGAAAGGGAAAGTGCTCAGCTAGCTCAAACTTAGATTGACAGGCCTACCTTTATTACTGAGTGAGTTATGTTTCCCTGCAAAAAAGGACAAGCCGGCTTTGATACTGACGAATGCCGAGTCAGCTCTTTGCCTCGCTACAGAGGACAGCTCGACTGAACTCGGCCGAGTCTGTCCCAGTCCTGATGTCGAAAGAATTGGCTTCCAAATTACCTTCCGATTCATTTCTGGATCTCACTTTAGCCTTAAAAAAAAAAAAAGACAAAAAAGTGGCCACTAAGCTGTGATAGGTGCCTGGAGGGCTGCCTGTACTGACCTGATGTATGACAGAGTGACAAGACTGAAACATGGAGAAGAGCGGTCTGGAAGGAAATGTGATACAGACGAAAGACAGAAGAACGGGGAAGTGAGAAGAAATTTCACAATTAACCCCACATGCATCTCCCTCTATACATAATATATTCTCTTCAGGGGTCATGAGAAAGCTGTGAGCCTTATCCAGAAAGCAGTGAGTGACAGGCAGGGAAACACCCCGGTTAGAGCTCCAGTCCATCACCGAGCGAACAAAGAAACTGCAAACACCTTTGGGAATTCAGAGTCTTGAAAATCGACCTACAACCGCCGGTCTTTGGACTGTGGGAGGAAACCAGGGCACGCACAGGAAACCAAATGAACACGGCAGGAACACGCAACCTCCACACCAAAACAGCTTGCTGCGAGGCAACGGCGCTAAGCCGCTGAACCACCACGCCACCCATATAGAACCCAGGAACCCCATCAAAACACATCACTTCCAACATGAATCACAAACTGACTTGTAAATGCCAGCACACTGCTACTTACTTAGCTTGATATATGGAGGTCCCTCGAGCATGACTGTTTATTTAATCCTAATATATTCATAATTATACCCTAATTAATGCAAGGGAGGAAAAAAAAAAAAAGCCCGCTGAATTCATCATCTCGGTGTCCTGAAGCAGAAGACACAAATACAGCAACTTTAACATGTTTTGCCTTCCGTCCAAAGCAAGGTTAACAGTTTGGAAACAAGCGCGAGGCAAATGGTGTGTGGAAACTCTTGGGTTTTGGATACTCACCAGCAGCTTCCAGCTGTGTGGCACAGTCAGGGTGATATTTAGCATCAGAGGGAATGTTTAAATAAAGTGCTTTAAACAGTCCAAGTGCTGAACTGTGAAATAATGTGTTATGAGCAAGAGTGAAATTGACTGCATTGGCTGAATAACTAATGTGGACGTTAGATGGCTGGTTTGATTGTGCACCATGGTGAATATTAGGGGTCAGTGAACAGCACTCGGTTGAGTTGGATTTGAACAAAAATGAAAGAGGCATTTGCACAGCTGGTTGTGATCATGAGAACATTTTTCCTTTAAAAAAAAAATCAATATTAAAAGAGTATCTTTAGCTCATTTTTAGAAAAGGGATTTTGCTGCTGTGAGAAACTTCCATCCTCGGTGCTTTAGCCCACCTCGCTTGTTGATGATTGTTTTGCACATTTGCATGCAATCGGGGAACGTCTGGCCAAGCCACATCATAAAATCTAACTCATCAGTGCGAGTAGGTCGTCTACCAACTCAGTAAAGCTGTCAGCATACTGCAAATGCAGCAGGAATGACTCCTGGCCGGAGAGAAACGTGGAGTTGAACGATGCTGTCTGCAGCCAGCCGGAGAGGCTGTGACTACACTACGGTGTGCTCGGTCCGCTCTGTCCTCCACACACACGCACACAGCTCGGAGATTTAATAAGACAATCACGAGGGTGGCGTTACTGAAGGTTGTTTATGTGGCAGGAGGAAACGAGCGCGACGTTACCGGGCACTCGCTTTTATTGTCCGCGGGCCCCGTGTCTGCCCCAATCATCTTTTTTATTATAGTTCTGATTTCCCCCTCTCTCAGGCAGGTGTTAGCCCCAAGTTACACGACAGCGGGAATAAAAACGCGTGCCATAAACTTCTCGTTGCTGCTTCGAATTTAAAAAAGAAGAAGAAGAAGAAAGCTGGACGAGGTTATTTGGCGTTTGTCTGTAAGTTTTAACCTTGGTAGTCACGTCTGAACCCCCCCCCCCCGGTAACCTTGAAGGTGTAGGCTAATTGACGAGTACTGGTGCTAGCAAATTAGGGAATAATAACGACCAACAACGTGCGCACCGGAATTTCGACGAAAACACCAGCAAACAACTTGTCACGTGCAAACCGTCCAGGTTCTACAACACACACACAAAAACTGTTTACCAGTAAAATAAATTAAATAAAATATAAATAATAAAAAGCAGAAACAGTTTAATTGCAGCCCAACTCACCACCAGTGCAGGTGAAGCCAGAGAGGACGAGCCAGAGCGCAAGGAGCGTGGCGCTGAGCCTACAGCGGACAAAGGGGCCCAGAAGTAAGGGCATCTTCGTGGGTTTTTTTTCTAACACCTAAGTTTTACAAAAAGGCAGAGAGCAGAGACGAAACACGAGCACACTGGGCTTTTTAAAGGTCCGGAGAGTGTCCTCTGTAGCACTTCACGCCTGTTCTTTTTTTCCCCTCACGCCCAAGTCCTTTCCTCAGCACATATCCTCCTGCCGTAGCGTGGCCATCAGTATCCCGGTCGTGCGTCTTCGTTGCTCAGAACAACGCATCACAGGTGTGGTAAATAAACTGCTGCCTCGCTCTCGCCTCCGCGGGGTTTACTGTAGTCTACTGTATTTCTCCAAAAGCAGCTATCCGTTCACAACTCTCCCTCCGTCTCGGAGCCGAGGAGGAGAGGGTGTTTCTTTGCTTTCTTTCTTCTCACTTTGCAGCCTTCGCGCGAAAGAATACCTTCTCCAAATGCGAAAAGGGAGAGAACTGGCATCGGAGAAAGAACATCTGCTTGCACAGCAATGCTGGAGTGCTTAGAGTCAGGGGAAGGTATAAGCTGCGATGGACGGAGGCGCAAAACCAGGAACGGATTTTGCCTGCACGCTGGGATCGGAGCGCCCTGAGCGCGCCCTACTGCTTTCTCTTAGACAAACATTTACATATCTTATAATACGCAAAACTAACCACACGCTGGAAAAATGCGCATAAAAATGGAAATCATTTCATTCACATCCACGCAATTAGTTTTTTTTTTTCTTCGTTTTTTTTTTTTTCACATCTTCTGTCTTACATGAAAATGATGGATATGACATTCAGCTATGCAGGATAGGAATCACATGAGTGCTTTGCATACAGATTCACACAGATCACATCTGCATGTCGTTGAGGTTCAGTTAAATATGCCTCTGGTTTGTCCGTGTGCGTCTGCGTCTGCATCAGTGATGGACAAACATGGGCGAAGAAGCACGAGGATTAGCACTCCCGTGAGAGTGTACACCTGTCAGCAAACTCACACCAGGATGTGACTTATGTTCCAGGTAGCTTTTCCTCATTTTCTGGGGGTGTCAGTGGAGTGATTATCAGACTCTTCAGCCGTGCCTTTTACAACGCTGCCAAAAATCGACAGCAGATTATTAATACACTTCAGAAGGGGAGGGGGTAGTGATGGAGGTGGTGGTGGGGAGTGTATCTTTGTTTATCCATTTCTCCACTCCCACATACTAGTCAGCAGAATGATAAGTGAAAGCACAAGACTTGGACCACTGTCTTACCAGCTAATTATTGGGCTCATGCAGATGGATGATTTCTTAGATAGAGCTCAGCTATTATGCAAACTCATTAAGACCTTCTCTCTATCCAACATCTCTCGCTAAAGGTCAGAGTCACAGTCGGAATGGCAGAACAAAGCACAGACACATGCACGCACATGCTGAAATAAAAAAAGGCCCTATGGTTCACTATCCACTGCTGACAGGCAGTGTGAATGTGGCGGGCCAGGGAAGGCAGATGTACAGCAGCTGAACGGAAGGGGAATGACTCAGCTTTGGTCACTTGTGAGGTTGTTCGTAATGATCTTTCTCATTCTGCTAATCTGCTCTGAGTCCTATCAGACGCTGCAAGCTGGAGACTGCCTCTTCCAGTCACTGTATATAAATGCACAGTCGGTCATATTATTTTCTTAAAAAGAAGCAGGGCTTGCTACATGTGCTTAAAGGAATTATTAGTGTGTTTTCTTGCTGTGCTGAGCAGCTTGCCAAGTCAAAGCAGGTCATAACCTCTTCCACAGTCTTCTGGATCCAACGTCTTTCTCTTGCTCCCTCGATCAGACTACAATGAGCAATCACAGCTCTGGAGAGTTGACACATTCAGTTGTTCATCGATCTGTGGTGTTGTAATTAATTTTCTCTCCACCACTGGCTTGACTTAGAATATCCCCAGACTCGATGCAGCTTGTTCTCCTGCAGTCGATTGCAAAGCCAAGACAGAGCCATCGTTTCTTTTGTATCACCTCGACTTCTTCAGAGCAGCTACGCGACCGCTTTTGATGGCTTGATAAGAAATAAGGAAACTTGGATGTGATGTGCTGCTGTTTACAGATTAATAAACTGTTGGGCATCCTTCCCTAAAATTGCACAATTACACTCCCAGGATTTGCAACCTATTAAGACGGAATCACCAAGTCAATAAATATTGATCCGAAGAAGGTGTCCAGCATGAAATTAATATTATTTATTGTTTGCAAACAACACAGGAAGTCCCGGGAGGAGGATGCAACGCAGGACCCAGTCTCCCTTTCAGCACCGACTTGTGGAGAGAGAGGGAGGGTGTATCAGCTTCCATCATGACCACAGCTTCACAGCCTGTTGTTTTGTTTATATCAAATTAAACTGCAATGCTACTCTAGAGAGATATAATTGACCACAGTCTCAGATTAAATGACTGTAAAGATCTTAATAAGCCATCAGTGGATTGCATATTACATTGCAAACCACTTATAAGGATGCAGTCCAATGAGAATGAAACTGGGGTTCAGATTTGCATGCCACAGCACTTTAACCATTCATTACCATGCAAAAATGACTGTATGGTGATCGATAGTGTATCACTTTAATTAAATATTATTGATATGGGGTTAGGGAAATTAATTTGGAGCCAAATAAGACCTAGTAGTGTCGGAACAGCATGTAATGCCTTCACATCATAACATCTCAAGTGTTTTTCTTTCTTCTTTTTTAAATATTCACTATAATAAATACATGACCAACTCCCCCGACCTTAATGAAATCACAATGAATGCGGCTATACTTAGGGTTCACATTAAAGACGTTAAAGCGCAGGTTATCTACGAGTTCTCTAAAAGCCATCATCGCCGCTACATTAGGAACACGACTCCTTATTACTGTATCTACTGCAGCTCTCAATACACTAGTAAAAATGTTATGATCTGGATATGCTAGGCATAGCTGTGACTTTGTTTAATTAAATTATTTCACACAAGTGGAGATAAAATAGCCTCCGTGTGATCTCACCACATCTTGTGCAGTTGAGTGAGGAGCAAAACCAAATGAGAGCGAGAAATGGGGAGTTTAAAAAACAGAAGGGAAGAAAGTGAAGGGAAGGGAGAGCGGTGTGGGGGTGGGATGAAGGAGCCCACTGAAGGTCTCTCATTTCAGCAGCACAGACTGCTGATGAAGCTGAACTTCCAATATCCCACCACTTCAGCTCTGATGATTTCTCAATTTTACAGATATGGCCCGAGAATATGATTTGATGAAAATGTAAAATGGGATAACCACCAAATCATATGAAATGGGCCACATTTTATTCCATGACTATAAATCAAACGCAGACACTCCAAAAATTAAAGTTGATTTTGTGTTTGTGATTCAAAGTACACCTCTCCCGACTCGGAGGAATCGAGATATGTCCCTCAAATTAAGATTATCTGTCATGGAGATTCCCTGCACACTTTGTAAGCGGAAGGATTCGATTGTTAAGAGAAAGCCCGACAAATTTGACCGTAGAGTTGTTCCAAAAGAGAATTTATTCATTGAATGTGTTTCCATCCCAAATAGATTCCGCCTAATCTAAAACACTGCACGAGCGTTTGGAAATATATGATGATTTCATTTTCTTTCACTCCCAGGGTCATAAATAAATTTGCATTCTGTCAGCAAAATGGGCTAACTGACTTGTAATTCATCAAACCCACTGCTCAGAGCTTAAACAGTTCAACACATGGTAACCTATTTTTGTGGGTTTCTTTTTTTCACAGAGTTGCCTCACAGCTGTGTGCTCTCGTAGGTGAAAAAGAGGGAAAAAAGGCACACTTACATTTTAAAAACCTCATGCAAAATAAAATAAAGAAGAGAAATTAACACCGACAGTGACACATTTCAGGGGGCAGACTTTCATTCTGAAAGATGCATCTGCATAAGGAGCTGATTGCAAATGTTAACAAAGCCTACGGTATCTAATCACGTCCGAATGAGCGCGATTTGCCCACCAACGCCCCCAAACAGGATGTGCGTTCATTCTTTCCACTTAAAATAGTTTATACTGATACAAAATTCTTTACGCTTGACAAAGTATGAGATTACAGCTTTACTGGAACGACTTCAGCAGACAATGGGTGACAGTAAAAAGTGTCAGACGGAACGTTTTTTCCCACAAGTTTTTTTCCCCCCACCCATCTACATTTCATTATTCTCAAAAAAGCAAAGAAAAAAAAAGATTTCCTGAAGTGTGCTTCCTGGACCGACACTCTTGTTGTCACAATGTCTAAGCGTGCATGGAAGAGGAGACTTTGAATGATGTTGAATGTTTTATGACTCCCTGCTTTTGTGTCAGTCCTTCGGAAAGCTGCTCTGAGACTCTGATAGGAGAACCTTGCCTACCACAGCTGAGTGTGACAGCGTAGTGTGGGAATAACACACAGACCAGCCACACTTCCTTTCAACGTCACTGGTCTCAAGACTAAGAAAATGTAACCTGAAAACATATTAGGGTAAAAAATGGTGGATCCAATTTAATTATTATTTTTTTGTTTAGTGTAAATTTCAAAGAGTGGTGCTGTTAACAGTAACGGTAACCGTGGCAGCAAGTACAAAAAACATTCCCAATCTCATTTTAAGAATACTGCTGTTTTAGAAGCTGTATTATTAAAAGCAAATGTACAATTCACTCGACAACAAGCACTCACCGGACACTTTGTTAGGCACGCCTTGCTGTTGTTGGGTTGGCATCGGTTTTGCCTTCAGAGCTGCCTTAATTATTTGTGACACAGATTCAACTCAGAGATTTTTATCCATATTGACATGATAGCATCACACAGTTATTGCATATTTTCCATGATGTTATCTCCCATTCTACAACATCCAAAAGGTGAGATCTGCTGACTGTAGAGGCCACTTCAGTACAGCTAACTCTTATCATGTTCAAGAAGCCAGTTTGAGATGACTTTCTGACATGCTGGGGACCTTCAGAACATGGGCCTTCAGAAGATGGGTGCAGTGTGGTCTTAAAATGATGGACACTGTCAGGAATAATATTCAGGTGGGTTGAGGTGTTTAATTAATGCTCAGTTGGCTGTAAGGGGCCAAGAAAATATCTCCCACACCATTACACCACCAGCAGTTGCCTGAACTGCTGAGACAAGATAGGATGGGTCACTGCTTTCACGTTATTTATTTTCCCATTATTCTAATGTGTGATTTGGTGAGCCCACGTCAATAAGCATGATAAGAACGGCAACCGGTGTGGTCTTCTGCTGCTGTAGCCTATCTGCTTCAAGGTTTCACTTGTTCATTCAGAGATGCTTATCTGCATACCTTGGTTATAGCGAGTGGTTATTTGATTTTCCTAGTAGCTCAACGCTGATATGTAATCATTCTCCTCTGACCTCTGAGGTCAACAAAGCATTTTTGCCTAGAGAACTGCTGCTCAGTGGATACTATTCTCTGTAAACTCTGGAGATGGATGTGCAGGAAAATCCCAGTAGATCAAAATGCACAACCCAGCAAGTCTTTCTTTCCCAGTCTGATGCTTGGTTTGAACTTCAGCAGTGGACATCATTAACAGTTACTGTCTGTTATTGTGCAGAGTCTCACCAATCACTTGGTAAATGAAAGATCGGAAATAGCAAATAAATAAAAAACCATTGTGATTTTCAGACATAGAAAGGTACATCTCCAAATATTGAATTCTGCCCAGTTGAGAAACAGAAACAATAGCTTGAAAGGTTCAATCATAGGATAACAGAGTTAATCAGCTTGCAGTGGAAGTTAAATATTTCTTTTGTCCACTTCTTTTATTTCTATCTTTGAAAGATCATGGTTTTACATAAATCGCTAAAAAGCACATAACCAGCAGCAGCATTAAAGCACAGATGAATGCACGACTTCTAGTAGTCCAGTGATATAAAAATATATTAACACTATCAGAAGCCTTTTACTTTTACATCTGAAACTTGAATTGCTTTCTCAGGGTGTTACAGTTATAAAATAATTTTCAGTGAACCACTTAATTAACACGTAAGATATATATACGCACATCTGCTGTCATTAGTACATGTTCAACCTTCCCAAAAATATCCAGGAAGAATATCTTTTGTACAAGATATGATGATCCCACTCGTGCAAATAACACTTAAAAAAGATGCAAAGACATGTGCGAGCTTATGTAAAACATCCAGTTTCAAATTAAAGAGCAATGACCTAGAGTGGCTCAGTCTAATAATTTTACTCTGGTAAAAGTGTCATATAGCAAGAATAAATGAGACATGCATTTGTCAAATCACAACTCAATACTCTCTTTGACATTTGACATGCAAATAGATACAGTTACTGTGTTAATGGAATGGATGGATCTCTCTGTCACACAACCCAGTCGGCTCAATGACATTTTAATTAACTAATATCTTTTGAACGTGCAGGTATAAGCGGGCTCTCGGTTAGATTTATGCAGCAATTAGAATATATTCCAGCACAAAGGCATTTCTTGGAAACCTTGTTCAACATTCCTGAGATCACCTTAATGCGATCCATTTCTGCCTCCGACTGCATTCATCCGAAGGGAGTTAGAAAATAAACAGGAGCCAGTGGACGACGCCTGTATACATTTAAATCTTTATTTTGCCTCTCAGTGTCTGTTTGTGAGACGTCCGATCTATTTGTCTGAACACATTCTTGGAGAGATGTCAGAACGCTATTGACAGAGACCAATCGGGAGGCGAGCGCACATATTGTTCGCTCCTCACACATCCTGCTCATTCAATTCTGGGAAATTGCTCTGCCTCAAAAAAGGCTGTCATTATTTTGTCACTCAGCATCCCAGGTGACATTTACAGCAAATAACCTCAGTGGCTGAAGGAAACGCCACTGAGAAAATATGAAGTCATGTTTCCAGCTTGAAAACAAAGTGATTGTGCGTCAAGTACTAAAAATATTGACTTTAGTAGGATAAATGTAGGATAATTGATGCACTTAAATGGAAATGGAAAAAGCCACTGCAATATCATAAACTTCACTTGGGTTGAGAAAATCATTTGGACTATACTTAAATTTTGACTGAGATGTTTTAAACTTTATAAAAGTGTTATATTTCTTTAAGTCAGCTTGACTAAAGATTAAAATCATTATTTTTTTAAGAAAATCGTCCCCATTTCCAAAGCTTTGCTCTGGCGTTTAATTAAACAGGATGTTTTAGTATGTTCCCAACACCATGTGATTATTTGAGTCCTATGTGGCTTGTGTTAATGGAGCTATTAACTATGTATGGATGATGGGTTTCACAAAACAGCCACAGATACTTTTTTGAGTGCTGCGCTCATGCGTCCTGTACTGTACCTGCCAGAATGACAGATGGCTGTATTACTGATGAAGCCAATTCAAAAATGCAGCCTTCAATTTGATACAGGGCGGCGGTGAAGGCAAGCAGAGAGCCCACCTGATGTTTTTTTATGCTATGCACACACGCACACACATACACAATACACAGACATGTACATGATCACAGATTCCATAGTTTGGCCTTTTAAGGCATTTTTTTTCTGGTTGTAAATGCATACACTGAAAAAAAATTCAGTTATTTTTAAATTAAGGACTTTTTTTTGCAGATTTTCTTTTCTTATTTTTAATCACACGATGAATTTTCAATGCCCTTAATCTTTTGTCAAAAAAAAAAAATGTCAGGAAAAACTGACATTTTCCTGTTTTTGATTTACAGTATATCCAAGAACTCAATTATCATCAGTACAAGCCACAACTTGCACAGATCACATAGATTCAAAAGTTTAAAAATGCCTCACATCCACTTAATATTGACATTGGCAAATGTCTAACTGAGATAATGGGTTTCCCACAGCTACTATAAACTGAATACAGCACTCACAACTCTTAAAATGCATATATTATAGTGGAATATTAATAGAAATTGAAAACACTGACCCTGGCTGAAGAGCTTAATCACATGACCCAGGTGGACAGGCATCAGTATTACAGGCCTAATTCATTAAAGGAAACACTTAAGTCTCCTCTTGGGGCGAGTCTCTTCAAGTGTTAAAACCCGTGAGTCCTGTGCATGTCACTGTAATAGATGGCAGCTCAGCAGTTAAGCCTTTTTCAATAGCACATTCTGGAGTTAGATAATGGACAACATTTCTGCTCTTTTACATGCCTGCTTAGACAGGAAGAGTGGTTTAAATAACAATTTAAATTTCTATTGCACTAATATATAGAAAGAGGTGTCATTTATTTTATATGATTCTAATTTCTGAAAAAAATTAATATAGTTTAGAAGTATTATGCCAAAAAAGAGGATAAAGTTTTGGAAATCAATGAAAGAATGCGTTAAAGGCAAACATTAAATGCATTACTTTAGTATACATTTGAGAGTAGAGTTTCAGAATAAATATGGTACATACAAGACAATAAATTCATCTCTTCTTTACAACGCCATATCACACTGACAATGAAATGTAAACAAACCACACAGGTTTTGTAAAGCTGTGCCGAAAGGTTGTCTTAGAAGAGTTGGACCTTCCAGCAATCATGGAAAATAAGGCAGTAAAAATAGTTCAAAGAGCCATAACAGCGGTTCTCTGAAAATCCCTTTCATCATTTATCTGCTGAACCTCTCTATCAGCAGAAAGTGCTTTGCTGGTACTGTACCATCATCACAAACAGAGACAGATTTAGCTTTAAAAAAAGACGAAAAAATAGAAAAAGAAATCATATGCCTTTGTCAGTGGGGTTACATGCTCGATAGTCAGGAACAGTAATGACAATTCGGCAACGCTCACCACTGATAGATGTTGATTAATTGCTGCCATGGTAACAATAGCATGTGAGCAGCTTTGCTCTGTTCCTTTAGCATTTTATGTTGTCAACACCTGAAGCAGTGGATTAGTAAAAGCCTAAAGTGTAGGCTGTCTGAGCGTGCCTGTGTGACATATCGTTAAATGTCTGCCAGCTACTGAGCTTGTGGGGTATCATCTGCAGCCCACAAACAGGTTTGAAATTGATAAATGATGCAGCTTGAAAGGACTTGTTTAGAGTTCAGTCAGACAAGCTGTCCCAAATAGATTCAGAAGATCACATGTCAGCAGGATACAGAGATATTCTTACTGGACCAAGGTTGTGTGTGTCAGAGAAATTGTATCCAGCTTCCTGATGGAGTTCATTTTTCTCCCTCATGCCTCGGCTCCACACCCCTTTATAGGATGGAGAATTTATGAGCATGGATGAGACACCGGGACAAAAGTTACAGTGGTATTTTATATTAAATGCGAGCCAGTGCAAGTTAGAAAACATGTCTATTTTTGTGCGTATTTTGCGTTAATAGCAAAGAAATGAAGCCAGCTAATTAATGATCCCATTAAATTCTAAATATTGTGTAGACCATCCATTCAAGTGCGCCATGCCTTTATACCCGTGTCAGTGTCTTTGTCAGTGCTCACATCCGCCTCCAGAAGAGTGAAAAGAAGGCTGCTTGTGCACTGTAACACTAGGTTTTATAGGTATAGCCACAGCTCTTTAAGACCCCAAGAGTTTAGGTATAAAAGTAAGAAAAAAGAATAACACTCAGTCTGCGGCACATTTAAAACTGTTTTCCGAGGGAGGAATAATAGAGCCTGCTGCTGTTGGTAACTGTATGAAGTTTCAGGGATTGAATAGACTGAGGGGAATGAATCTTAATAAGAAATGAAAGAAACAAACACAAATTGAGCTCTCATATATTCTAGTGAGTCTAATTAGTATCCTGTTATAGACAGGTGTTTGTGGGCCCCTTTGGCAACTTACAGTTAGCACGTAAGCTGTGCCTGTGCTCACTGCGATGATTTTGTTTCTGACAGCAGGCTTTGTTCAGGCTTTGTCTTGTTTCAGTTTTTCCATATAAAAAGGGCTTTGAGTTTTTTCTCTTATTTGGTTTGAGATTTGTATGGACAGCGTAGATTGAGTGCATGCTGTCAGTGGAGTGGTTACATGTATCACATTACAATATTGGGCTCTCATGCGCTGTGGAGTTTTTCATGCCTTCTGTGACTTTTTCACTTCCCTGACCTGCTGGAACTACACCCTCGCTATGATCCAGGACCTTGTGATTTACAAATTAAACACTGGGTTAGAATATGAATAATAGGAATAAGAAAACAGATGAAAAGTTGCTGCTGTGTGCGGAACCATGGAGACACGGAGAAAACGAGGCTAGAGGAACATTGTTTATTCATATGAGTGAATGCTACGCTTTATTACGGATTTTAACGTAATGAAAAATAGAAATGTATGAAAAGTAATGATAATTAAGGATTTTTAGAGACCCTCTAAAATGTCTAAGTCATGTTTTCAAGCAGCTCTCCATGTAGAAACACTTAATCTCATGCATGCAGAATAGTCTAATAGTCAAAAGTCTAAAAACACTGATTTGTTAAATATTTCTTTAGGCAAAAATTTTGTTGGAACATGTATGTAGACAATTATATCAGTTATGGTACCTGTTTTTTCAGTGTAATATGCATCATACAAACTATACCGATGAGCTAACGTTGCAAACATAGTATGAATCTACAAAGCTCATTAGCTCTTGCACACCAAAGGGTTACACTGCCTATACTGGAAGCTCAGAGAGATCATCACTTGGCACAGTGATAATCCAGAGTGCCATACAAATAAACCCAGCATGTGACACACTCAGGCGGGAATATAATTTACATATAGATACCCAATTGGCAAAAACGTTTTTATTATATTAATATAATACCAGCTAATGCTGCTATGAGCATTTTTAGACCAATCAAATCCATTTTCAGTTCCATTTAATTTTATTCTTTTTATCCATCAATGAAAATAATTAATTCTTAATTAATAATTGAGTCTCATTTGGCTCAGAATCTCTCTGGCTGTCTCTTATTGTTTAAAAACAGTACATTTTCATATTATATATCTTTACATTTGTAGTTGTTTCGGTGATACAAATATGTCATCATGGCTGGACATAAAGTGGGCTATATCCATCTTGTTCCATCTAGAAATGCAAATCTAGAGTATTTTAGCAGGATATATGCAGTTCTGTTTCTATATTCACAGTTGTTAATGTGATTTACAGATTATGCAGTAAAGAATCAAAGTACTTGAGCTTAAATTTGGATTTAGTGCTAAATGGAAGGGATGACGTACTGCAGGTTTTTAATCGGTGCTAGTGTTCACTTTGCTATTCCAATAGGGTAACCAAACCTGAAATGGATTAGAAGAAGAGATCAAATAGAAAGAAAATTTAGATTTTGTGATAATAAACAAAGTAAAATAGGTTTTCAGCATCAGAGCATTTTACCCCGAAACAGTAAAATAAGAAATAAAGGTCTAATTCTTCTCTATTAATGTTGACTGTGAGCAAAGCACCTGAGACCTGGGGCAGTAAAAGGATCTAAATCAAAGGAGTCTACAGTCACAGACAGTTTTCAGTCTATTAAAGCCAATATACGCCACTTAGCGTCTAAGTTACAGCCCATCTGTGCGGTATTCCTGTTGCCTGCATTAACTTTGGATCTCATAAATCACAGTTCAGAGTTTAATGCAACTGACAAACTTTAGAGCTGATTCTGTCTTTATTGTGCAGGCTACATATCACCGTGATTTACTGGAGTGATTCCGAGTCACGCATGTCTGAAGATGTACCGCATTAATGTCAGCACATTTTCATTGTGTCGTCCTATTTTATATTAATGTGTAGTTATGGTGTCACAAACGTAAAATGAGTGGATGTTTGTGCTAGTCGGAGTGGTATGTTGCAAACACCGTAGCGAGGATTTTTTCAGAGAGAAAGTAAATTATCGCATACTTTAAGTTTGTTAGGCAGGCTGTAAGGATTGAGTTGTTTTAACACTTGAAGACATTCAAGACACCCAGGCTTAGGGCTACATAGTCTGAAAACATGAAATTTTAATATATGTGCTTAAATGTGTAAAAGTCAGTGGCCACTGGCAGTAAATCATCGATGTGGTATAAAAGAGGTAATGTCATTTTAAAGGCTGTGACCTGTCCTGTGTGAGGAGGAGAGCGGCAGTGATGGTACTTTTTCGGATTTTTATGGGGAAATGTGTTTTGGAGAAAAAAGACATCATTCTTTCTGGAGTGGTTAATGTCTTTGTCAATCAAAAACTAAAATATGCAGAGCACTGAGCTGCACAACATGAACTATATTAGTTTTTGAATTGCCTGTGGATTACTGACATATACTGTGCAGTCAGTGCTAGCTATGATATAGAGTAAGGCCTAATTAAAACTTTATGGAGGAAACAAGTAAGACTGAATTCAAATTAGCAGCCAAATAACAGTAATTATCTTTGCAGTACTAAATCAGACTTTCTAATTAAACCCTTATTTTAACATGGGTAAATAACATTACACTTTTAAATGTTAAACTGTCACTAAATCCAACAATGTAGAGGTAGCATCATTCATATTCCTGTTGTTAGCCACTGGAATGTCATCCATAGTGGTCATTTTGTTTAAGGGAGTGCAAGTGTACGGCTTGAGCAACAGAGCTGCTGCAGATTAAATTTTCTTCTATATTAACCAGCCACGTTGATGGATTGAACAGCGAAGAAAGGCCAGCAGCTTGAGTGTGAGGTGGGTGGCTGTAAACTTTTAATATGTCCAGTGTTTTAATCGTTCCTGTTATGCGTCCTAAATCTGAAACACTGAATGGAGATGTTGGAGTGTCAGACAAGGCGAAATGACAGGAGTATCCGTGTGGGTGAGGTGATTACATATTGAGTCTGAAGTGTCATGACAAGTGAGTGACGTGCTGCACACACAGCATGATAGTTTTGGAAACAACATCAACAATGCATGTATAGCGGCAGTGACAACAGTGAGCCCTCGGTGTCTGACACTTCATTTTATATCCCAGATTACACTATCTGGAGTTAATGACGCAGTACATAAAAGTGTGTGTGTGTGTTTTTATTATACAATGCAGTACAAATAATTGCTCTTCAAATTAACCAAGAGCATGAAATTATAGTTTTGAAAAATTTAAGTTTGGAATATGGCAATGTTATAAGATTAAGGGCTTTGGACAGCATCATCTATTATCCAGAGAGTGAGAGAGAGTTAAGTGAACAGAAAAAAAAATAAGTGCTGTTTCAAGCCTGTCTGAGCCAAGCCCAAATTAACCACTAACAGTTTGACCTACTTCATACCCAGAGGGACCGATTTTTATTTTTTTTTTCATATTTGCTGATGAGGCCAAAGAAGAAAGTTGCATTAAGTGCAGGGGGAAAAAGCCAGCCTTTGAAAAACAAATAAGTAAAAAAAAAAAAGAATAAAAAGAGCTGGGAACAAGATGCTTGGCAAATATACATAGAAGAAAATGTTAAATGGCCTTCTGACCTTTTACTTAATTCTCTTTAACTGATTGGCCAGCATCTTCCAATATGAGTGATTAACTGAAATACAAACTAGCTTCCAAAAAAAGTTGGGACACCCTGTAAAATGCAACAAGAAAAACAGATTTAACTGCAAAGATTTTAGAGATAGATGGAAAAAGTGAGAAGTTGTGTAATTACTAAAAAAACAGAAAAAAACAAGAACAAAACAAAAAACCATCCCCCTCAAACAAAAAAAAGAGTGATGGAACATCTGAGAACTAATTAAGTTAATTTCCAACACGCTAGTAACACAATTAGGTTTAAAAAGAACAATTAGGCCCTTTATGATGACATACAGTCAGGCAGTTAAAATTCAGAATAAGAAGCCAGTAAGGCTGCACCACTGAAGTGTTCTTAACAAATTAACTGTATTAAGTTTTGATAATTTCATTACATTTGCTAATCTAAAATTATTATGCGTACATAATCGGGCTCCCCAGGTGCTCACTGACCTCGTGGTTCTTCTTAAAGCTGTGGGTTCAGTGCTGCAGGGAAGATCTATTGGAAAATGCAAGGTACTGTTATGGAAATTCTCATTTGTCTTCAGGGTATCAGCATGAGGAATTCTCCACCTACAGAACTCAAACTGGACCCTGATAGGACCATTTTTACGTTAAACTGAAGCAGTTTTTAAAGTGCAATCAATCATGTAATCAATCAGAGATGAATAATCTGCTACCTCTCGTTTTATATTTGTTTATTTTATTAAATTATACTGCAGTCTGTGCTTTCCAATGTGTGTATAGATTGTGCATGTGATTGATTTTTCCCTGTTTGTGTTTTAAAACCTCAGCTAGGGATGGGCACTGCAAACTAGCTTCAGCTATAAATGCTGCAGTGTGGGCAGCATGGTGGTGTGATGGTTAGCACTGTCGCCTCGCAGCAAGAAATTTGAATCCACCGGCTGGCTGGAGAATTCCTGTGTGGAGTTTGCATGTTCTCCGCATGCCTGCGTGGGTTTTCTCCAGGCACTCTGGCTTCCTCCCACGTTCCAAAGATGTGTATGTTAGGTTAATTGGTGATTCTACATGAGTCCAAAATGGAAGGTGTGAATGTGAGAGTGAATCTGTCTCCATAAGTTAGCTGGGACAGACTCCAGCCCTACCGTGAAAAAAACAGATATAAAATAAACAATAAAATAGAGAAGTGTGTGTTAAGAAAAACATTGCTCAATATAAAACTGCAAAAAACTTTTTGTTATCTACATTTCATAAGATCATTAAAAGATTTAGTGACCAAGAGTTCAGAGCTATACTGAATGGCCTTAAACTTGAGTCCTCAAACAACAGTCATCTAAAAACAGATTCAAGAACACTTCCAAAGCCCACTGCCAGTATAGACAGCTTTTTGGCTGCACCCATAAATTCCCTTGACCATGCAAAAATCAAAAATAAAATGCAATAAATAAATAAATAAATAAATAAAAAATGGCAAAGTGGAAAACTGTCCTGTGGACAGAACAATCAATCTGAAATTCTTCATGGAAAACACTGATAAATCTTTTATAAAGAAGAGAAGCTTTTTTATTACAATTTAATGGCCTGCATCAATGGAGGTTGGTTAGTGTATATGGCATAGGTAACATCTGTGAAGGCACTGTTAATGCTGAATAATATATACAGGCTTTACAGCAGCATATACAACAACTTTTTCCAGCACAGGCTTTTTAAAATTTAAGCAAGACAATGCCAGACTACATTCTGCATATATTCCAACAGCATTGCTCTGGAGCAAAAGACTCCACATGACAACTAGCCTGCCTGCAGTCCAGCCCTGTCACCTTCTGACCACATGGCAATCTAAGAAACAAAAACACGTCAGAGGAGGCCCTGAAAATCCTGAAATTTTAAACCAAGCAAACATCTCCTGGACTGCCTCTCCTCAGCTTCCAAACACTTACAGACTCTTGCTAAAGACGCGGTCATGCAAGATTTTGCAGCTGTCCCAGCTTTTTTAATGAAAGGGGTTACAGGCATTAAAAATAATTCTCAGTCTCAACATGTGACGTCTTGTCTTTCTCAATTCAGTAAGATTTGCACATCACTGCATTATCATTCCACTTTGGTTTGAGTTTAATGTATCAGCTGCAGTACAGTATAGTAAATTATGTAGAAGGATTGGTCTTGGCATTCATAATGCTTATAGTAGACACTGAGAGATGAGTCACTGCAAACATTACCTGAAATAAAAAGACCTGAAACAAACTTTGTCAGTTAGCCTCTGTGAGGATAATCTATTTTTCATGGCATGACAGTCAACGGGGATTTAATTTTTATTACTGCTAGGCATCCAATTTTAGTGTCAGATCTATGAAAAACTAATATAAACACAAATGTGCACACATACCCCAGAAAGTAAACAGTGTTTAGGAAAAACAAACACCATCGCGAGCCCTGAGAGGAAATCGAGGCTCAGTACTAAATTGTTGGATGTGGCGGTGCTTTCCCTAACGGCAGCCCAATCTGCTGGAACCTATCCCTATGGAGGATTTCTTATGAGCCATGTGAGCTCACAGAGGCACAAACACATGCCCACACACACACACTCTATTACTGGATGTGTATTCATCAGAGCATGGTGCCATTAGGACAAACTCAGGTTAGCTTTTTTCATGCCATCTGGAAAGGCAGGCATCCATCAGCTGGTTGTTATGCTCACCTGACTGAAAGTTCCCGGTGGTAAACTGCTTTTTGGAATTCAACGCAACGTCTTGCGATGAAGGATTTGTTTTACGTATCACCAGAGTGGCAACTTTACAATAAATAACATCATAATGCCCGGATGTCAAACCTGATGACAGAGCTGGTCAGATGCTTGATCTTTTCAGCTTATTGTGTGATATTTCACAAGAAAAACTAATTTTCCCCTTCGGGACGTGAGCTGTGACATCCTGCATTATCCCCCCCTTAAACCAGCTAGGAATAGCAAAGCTGCACAGTGTGCATAATAGGATAGTTCCGTTTTAGCATCTGTCATACATCACGCAGCAGCTTAATTTAAACATTACTTGACTGAGCGATAGAGTTTGAGTGTGACTGATAGCCTGTGTCACCTAACTAAGGTTTGCAACTGCTCAGAGCCCCAGTTCACTTAAAGACACCCAAGATTTACATGCATGTTCATCATAAACAACTACAGCTCATTTAGCTTTGCTGATGTGTAGGATGCAAACAGCGGCACATCTGCAGACCTCCTCTGATGAAGGCAAGCCAGAGAGGTGTCCATCTTAATGTGGTTTGCGACATGAGATTAACATCTCTCGTTTTAATTTTGACATTTTACAGCCATTAAAAAAATGACTCATGCGAGAACTTCAGCAAACTGTGAGCAATAATCATTCGTGAATCAGCCTGTGAATCAGCATTTGCTGCTACGATCTGAGGTTATACTAAATGTTGTTGCAAATTGCTTTTGTTAAACACGCCCCAGGCTGCGTTACTTCTGCCATTTCTCACCTAGAATGGCGTCTTTGAACAAAAACAGTGGACAACAGTCGGTGAGTTACTAGATTACAAAGTGGTTACTGAAAAGCACCGCCTCTGTATCCACGCACGACACGGGAGAACATCTCCAATGACACTGTGCAGCCACAGTTTTGGATTTTCGTGGTTATTAAATAACGTGGCAATAAATCTGACTCCAACCTGTTAATTATAGCACAAATTAGATAAAGTGCAGGCAATTTCAGAGATTTGCTGAATTACCTGCGGGTAAGTGCACATTTCGTGTTCTAGAACATTCTGATTGCATCTTTTTATATTCCAAACACACCTGGTAGCAAGCAAAAAGAAGCAAAAACATCCCCCTACATAAACAACATACAATAAAATAAAACTTAATTTTGAAATTTTTAGAGCAGCAGCGGTCCTTAGATGACAGGATTATACAGAGATCATAGATCGATATGTCTATCAGCCAACTTTCTTTAGTTTGACTAAATCTTCTCTTAATTAGTTTGCAAATAAATTCAAATTGCTGTGTTTTTATTGAAGTCACAGCAAGCATCTAAAAATAGGAGTTCATGTCCCTGTGTAAATGGAACAAATTAAAAGAACATAATGAGTTTAGAAAGGCCAAAGAGTAAAGTTCTTTCTTTGGAATAAAAAAGTTCTAACTAGAAAAGAAAAACATTATAATGTGATATACAATAAAAGCATTTATGACATGTTTACTTCATTTCATAAGATTAGTTCTTTTATTAACCTTGTGGAGATGCCTAGAGTTTGTGATAAAGAATGCAGCTTAGTGTGTATTAAACAGTGTTTATATTAAATTTATGGGGGTGATGGTGGCGGTCATACTGGGACACTCGCTGAAACTGAGCAATCATTACTTCCACCTGTGTTTTTCCTGCTGTGACAAGTCAAAATGGATGCATTGAAAAATGTCCATTGATTAGCAGTACATGATGATGAATTAAGATATTTTCCATGGATCTTTCCTTGGGTCTTAAATTCATATTGTTTTTTTTTTCTTTATTTGCAGAACCACATTTTGGTGATCAATCTCAGAAGCCACTTTATTAGCTACACCTTGCTAGTACTGAGTTGGACCCAGAACTGCTCGGCACTTTGCAAAGTGCTGGAAAAACTCCTCAGAGATTTCTGGTCTATATTGACATGACAGCATCACACGGTTGCAGATTTGTTGGCTGCACATCTGACAGCTGCACATGTGAATCTCCTGTTTCACTGCATCCAAAATGACCTCTGTTGGATTGAAATCTTCAGTGAACTCATTGATGTGTTCATGAAACTAGTTTGAGGTAATAAACGATGCTCTATTGGTACTAAGGGGCTCAAAGTTTGCTAAGAAAATATCTCTTACACTGTTACACCTTGAACAGGAAACCACTGACACAAGGCAGGATGCATCAGCTAAATCTGACTCTAAGGTCCAAATGTTGCACCAAGACCAAGATCGGTTCAGGCAACATTATTCCAGTCTTCTTTTGTCTAATGCTGGTGAGCTTGTGTGAATTTTGGTCACATTTACCTGTTCTTAGCTGACAGCAGTGGAATCCAGTGTGGTCTTAAGCTGCTGTAGCCCATCAGCTTCAAGGCTTCACATGTTTTACATTCAGAGATGCTCTACTCCATACCTTGGTTGTAACAAGTAACAATCAGAGTTACTGTTATCTTCGTATTAACTCATCGGGTCATTCTCCTCTGACCTGAACTGCTGCTCACTGGATGTTTTTGTTCTTCAGATCATTCTCAGTAAACCTTCATGAACTGAGTTGCATTTGCATTAAACAAATGTACCTAATAAAGTGGCCAGATGTCTTAGCCTAATCTCTGACACTGTACTAGCTGTTCTAGCCTCAGCTCTTGGTTAATACTTGAAAATCGCAGGACTCTGAGAGAAGGCGGTTTGTTGCGACATGTTTATTTGGACAACAAATATTCATCCAAGCCCTTCATTTTGAGGATTCATACCTAACTGTGCTTTAATAAGCCCGAGCAAAGATATGAGCCTCGGAAACTCAGTAATAACAGGTCTCTCATCCATTTCTGGTTCATGGAAATTCATATCTTTTCCATGGTCTGTCAAACATTAAGTGTAAATTCTGACTGCAGATTTCTGACTGTCGAATGTTTCTACTTCTATAATACACCGCAGCTGCACTACAAATATAATAAAGTGCACGGCCAATTTTCATTTCCAGTCCATCCCTGATGTCATCTGTCTCATCTATTCCGGTTGTTGTTATGCTTGGTTTTCCTCCTTCCCTTTTCTTTTGAAGCAATGAAAATGAATTGGGCTCAACGTGTCATAATTGCCAAACTGCTGAGCTTTATATACCTCCAGTTTAGTGGCAGAAGTACTGTCCAATACACATGTAAAGGAGCCAGCACACACAACAGCAGAACACAAACTGAAAACTGCAAATGTATCCTCTCAAGTCGATTACTCCATAGCAACACTCTAAAATGTTTCGACACTTTTTATTGTGTTTCTTTGGGTTATAGCTATAAATACATTTATAAACAAAAATCACTCATAAAGTAACTGAAGCAGCTTATCGTACAGCATATATGGAGTATGTAAAGTGGTTCATATTTACATTTTTAATCTCCTTTCATCAGGGGATTCCCTCTTACTCATGCTGACACACATAGCAAAAATAGCAGCATTAAAATCATGTAGGAAATAAATAATCTGTCAGAAAGCCAAATTCACACAGTCCTCAGGCAAAATAAGTAATAAGGAGACGGCATAGGAAAATTGCATGCATTGTTTATGCTTTTTTTTGCACCCAAAGACATTTTTGTCACAACAAATGAAAACACATACACACATAGACAGCTGCTGAAATTTTACAGGGAAGCTGACATGTATGTGCTTTCTGATTGTGCAATGACAGATTTGAACTCGGCTGTCATTTCAAAAAAAATCAAGCATATATAAGTAAAAAGTATTACTGAAGTAACTGTCAAGCAGATTTTAAAGTATAACACAGAGGCTGGTGATGTGTCAGTGATGCCTAACACTGGCTAAGAGATCCAGATGTGTGAGAATTCAAGGGCTAGAGCATACAGCATGCGATGCATCAGCTTACTGGGACATGGTTAAGACATTTTTCACACCAAGTTATATTGCTGTATACAAACTCATGGGATTTTGTTGTTAATCTGACTTCAATGTGTGTTGCAGCAGTTTGGAGCTTCTGGTTTTTATTGGTGGGTCTGGTCATTTCTGGATGAGTTTAGCAGCACAGCTAAGAAAACTCTCTGTAATGCATCTTATACTAATCAGGTCTGCTCTGCTTTATATTTTCACTGAATGAGAATAAAGTCAAGTGACTTTGCCAACAAACAAGATGAATTTTTGGCTCTGTTGGTTTTGTTACGAGTTATATAAAGGGTTGACCCACAAACTTGACCCAATGTGAAAAGCAAGTAATGATTCTGGCTTGATTTAATGTTATTGTGTTGCTTAAGTATCATCGTTACACAAGCGCCACACTCAGATTCAGATTAAGTACCTGCAGTAAATGGGTCCTTGTTGGCTTGCCTTGTGACTGGGAGTCACTGGAAGTGCAGCAGAATACTGCAAAGCACATCAATGTATCTAAGAACACTGTTTAATATCTCTACACTCTAATTGGAATTTATGGCACACTTACAAAATGTAACATTTTAAACATTTGGAAACACAGCTTACTCCCTCTTCACACATATGTGATCACTACAGATCATATATAGGTCTGTGTATGTTAGAGACAAGGAAAATACTTAGTGTAGCTCAATCTATATCAAATTTGAAGGTCATTTAGCCAGGGTCAGTCCCTTTTTTATATCATTTATAAAGAGGTGATCCTAAAATTTAACTGAAGGACATGATGGAAAATAGTAGTGTAGAAGGTGCTACAGCTCCCCCTGGTGAATCACAAAGGACCTGCATATCCGTCGACTGAAAAATTAATAATTAAAAACAACTTTTTAGTTTTATCAGTTCTTTTTCAAATTATATACATTTTTAAAAGCTTAAATAGTTGATTTCATAGTTGTTTAGGTTCAGTCTATTTACAGCAAAATAAATAAATATAGCATAAATGTAGCTTAAGTGAAGCTAATGTGAAAGTGCCTTACTTGCATTCTTTTTAATGGCCACCAGGGGGTAAGATGTGTGGTTGCAAAAATCTTTGGTCAAATAGAAGTTTATGGGTAAAAAGCCCTCAGCTATGACCTCGGTAAATGTTTACTTAACAAGTTTATGGACTCGTTCACTCATTTCGGCTATACTGAATAAAAGGTAAGGTTTATTTTGCAAACTGTGGTCATTCTAAAAGTAAGGAAGGAGAATTATTTAAGGTATGCTTAGCGGATAACAGCTTGTGATTGGCAAATTGTCAGCCAAGGAGTGCAAGGTTTCATGGTCACATCTTCCCCTCAATCATTATAATCCGGTTGCAAAAGAGGTGATGGCCAGTGTTAATTTTGCTCACCAACAATTTTCAACAATGACCTTTTTCTTTGTGATGAAAATAAGACCATAATAAAATAAAAACTAATGCACAATAAGAAAAACAATGATGAGATGAACTGGTGAACAGATAAAAAAAAAAAAAAGAGAGACGAGATCCAATAAGAACTAATTAATATGTGTAGAAAGGTGATGATGTAATGTAATGTATAATATTATATATATATATATATGAAATTCTAACACAGTGAAAACTCTAATATGCAGATTATTACTATTATTATTAGAAAAAACAAATATAAATAACAATTTATCCTGTACTACTAGAGATATCTTAGTCTGGGACAACGTGACAGAACAACAAATGAGGAAAGCCAACGATATGGCTAAAAACACAAGAATACACACATATCAAAACCAAAAAGATGTAGAGAGGCACCGAACTTTTATTGGACCATGAAATCTGCAAAATTTGGAGAACAATAAGACAATAAAGAGACAATAATGCACATTTGCACCTATCTTAAATAACATAGTTATACATCATCCATCAGCCTTACACTTGACTTAAAATTGACAAAGAAGCCATAGAATGAATAGCTTGTGAATTACACCATGATGAAACTGCATATACTGTATATATAGGCACTTGTAATTTGTCCGACTGTCAAAAACAGGTGTGCTCAAAATGTAACAGTTTTATTGTGCAATAAATAGACTATGTTGAGTCTGTTCTTTTTGCTGTGCTCTGATAAAATAAAGTAGATCTGCAGTTTTTGAGTGAAGAAAAAAAAAGAAAAAGAAAACAATGATCACTGCAACAGCATCTCTGTCAAAGCTTTCAGATGTTTTTGAAGTTGACGAGATGGCTAAACATGGTTATTGGACCCATGCTCACAGTGAGGGATTTAAGAGCTTGGGAGCCCAGAGCAACCAACACACATGAATTCATGTACTCTGGATGTGGTATTATTCCTTTGCCTCTTTGCAGCCAGCCACCTGTTCCTTTGTTTACTTGCCAAACTCTTCATACATTGAAAAATCTTTGGAGACAAGAGGGCTTGTATTACACCAGACATGATACTCTAGCTGGTGCCTGATGAAAATCAATCCGCAGCCAGAATATTGCACCAAAGAGTTGAGGAAAGCAAACAAATACTAATTTCCATAATTAATTAAGTGCACATAAAAATTGCTTCACTTTATTTTCCATGTAGACAAAGATAAGCTAGTGGTTGTTGCAGAATTTCAACATTGGCTTGTACAACAACAACAACAACGACTGTCATTGTGGTTTAATGTAATTGAGTGTTTATCTTCTTCTAGCCTATATTTTATTATAAATGTTTAGTTGCAATTCTAATTAATTTTTATTAGTGCAGTTTTTATAGATTACGCTGCTTTCAGTTCTCGTCAGGCTTGTTCTGTTGAATTTGGTTTCATTTCAAACTTGTCACAGTTATTACTCCCTCATCATCTCTTTTTCCTGGCGTTTCATTCAGTTTTCACCTGTCGTGCCCGTGTGGCTTTTGGCACTGAATAGTTGGACTGTAATTTTCTGGCAGGCATGCATCAACACATCTCCATCTTTAGCTTTCCGACAATTGAGTCTCATGAATGGTGTGCTGGAGAGTACCTCGCAAGAAAACAGCAGCAACACAAATCTGAGAGGGCCCAAATCTTGTCAGCTTTGAGTGGGTCTTCCTGTTTTTCTTTAGCCTGCTTGGCTCAAACATCATGAAAGCATTCAGTTTTTAGAGGAATACAACTGTATAACATGTCAACAGACTAGACTAGACTCTAGTTGTCTTGACATCGTTTCCTTTTATATAATCTTGACCGTGCAGAACATGGAGACAGCAAGAAAAGGTATTGCAGTACAATAACAAGTAAGCCAACACAAATAAAAACAAAAAATATGGAACTCGGGTGGCTAAAGTGTAGGAGAACCATCAAACTCAAGGCAAATCAAACTGGTAGGATTGGACATGGGCAGGACTTGGACAAGGGTAGGAGACAACCAACTAGTCTATATAAGAATCAGTCCATTTACCATTTTATCATTTACCCCTCTGGTGGCTGAATGTGTAGAGAAAGTGAAGATCCCTAATGACTCATGTCGTAGGCAAAGGGAGGAAGAGGCCCTTCAGAGGTTGTCAGGAATTTGTGGACACCGACAAAGCTCAGAACAACACTGGAGAGAAAACTCAAAGGGCCAAAAAAGGAGCTTCTTGTGGATGAAATCAGTGCACCATACTGTAAGACTAGTCAGACCAACCTGAGCAGAGCCTGGATTATCTTCAAGAAAGCGCATGACTCAGCATGCCATACAAGGATACTTGTGTGGGGCACTGAGTCACTGATACTATACTAGAAATTATACAAGGTTAACGGTGCAGTGACTTCATGAGGAGCTCAGTGTGGCTGTGGAAAACAACACAGGAGGCCAGCTTCAAGGTCATTGCACAAGTCACCATCAAATGCAGCATTTACCAAGGTGTTTTATGTAGGCTTGACCCCCTCAGCTAACTTATTACAAAGAACAGATACAGATAGAAGTACTGCACCCTGAAACTCTATGAGCAATGAAAAGAGGGAGGTCAACAGTTTGAGTTTCAAAGCCATGATTCAAGATGAAATTGTGACCATCTATGAATTTATCAGCAACATGCAACATCACAGGGTGAACCGCTTTAAGAGTACTTCAGATAGGTGAATACAGATGATGATGAAAAATCATACAAGTCCAAATGGTAAGCTACTTCCAATAATGGAAGTAGGTGGCATGAAGGAATTCTACCAGTGGCTTAAAAACTGCAGGGATACTTTTAACCAAGGCAGCACAAGAGGATGTCCTAATAACTGGAGATGCAGGAAGTTTCAGGCTAAGTTGCCTGTGAGGCAGTACCAGGGGCGTAATTTCCAGGGGGGTTAGGGGGGTTATGACCCCCCCCCCCCCCCCCCCCCCCCCCCCCCCAATAATCAGACCCAACCAATATAACCCCCTCAATAAAATTATGAATTATCTTGCATAAATAAGCTGTTGATTTTCTTCACTTATTTCAGGTATTACCAGCAAAATAGTTGCATGTTTAATCATCTGGGAATTCACCCAGATTTATTTATTTATTTTTAGACAGAGATCTTGACCCCCCCAATGTTCAGCAGAAAGTTACGCCGATGGGCGGTACAGCACATGGTAGCATGTTGCAAGATGCAATTTCTGACAGCGTAAACTCAGAGGAACAGCCGAGCAGTTGGGATAATCTACACGTTTCTTCTGTGCCACCAAATTCCAGTCGGAGACACCTCAGAAAGTTGTTGTGAACACCAGGGTTAAGATCCTGTGGGACTTCAAGTTCCAGACAGACAAGCAGCAGCTTATACCAGCCAACCAGAAAGTGGTTAAATTAGTCTCTTCTATATATTGAAGACGTTGTTGAAGACTGTGTTAGTACTGATTTCACTGTGCGGCGATGTTATCATCTTGTACAGAATTTCCTGCCTGATATGATTGTTTTTAAGAAAAAAAGCAGCAACAGTCTGTGTGAGGAGAAAATGTGCCTTAGAAAAAACAATATGTAACATTACTAAAATAAACCCTCTATGCCTATTTATGGTAGATTTAATTAGTGTAAGATCTGACGCCCCTTGGATTTTTTCAATGTTCTTGACAGATAGGGCTCTTTTACAGCATTGCGGGAAAAGACCTACACTTTTTCTTTAGGCAACGACAGTTTGATCTTCTCCTGAGTGTCACTAACATATCACAATAGCCTCACACAATCCCTTTCTAACTTTAAAAATTCAAGTCTTTCCCGCTGTCTAATTTGATCATTAGGGATTATTCATGTTTGTAGTCAGCTTTGCTTGAATTCTCTTTAAACTGTGGCGTAGGTGTGCGGATGTGACTCGAGTAATAGAGGTGTAGAACAAGTTTAAATCATAGACCTAAACAAACTAAAAGCAATGCTGAGTTGCAAAAGCCTGACAAATGCTCACTGTGGATGGCACCATTTGCATGAATTCAGTGCAGAGAAGACGTGCTGATAGAATTTCAGAAAGTCCCGGGAAAATTGTTCTGTACATCCTTGACTTATATTTGGACCCAGGCAATCAATAGGAGCAGAATTATGAGGCAGTGAAGCGAGTGATTTTAATCTGGGACTAAATATCCAGTAGTGGATTAGTTTCAGACAATTTCATACCTCCAGAGCTGTTCATGAAATATGGATAAGGCAGAAGAGAGAGAGGGGGGATTATGAAAAATAAAGGCATTTTCCCAAACCTCCTCCTTCGATGGAGGCCAGATGAAAAGTTTTGCAGATGGGCAGCTGGAGGATTCAAGCCACTTTGCATAGCAGATGCCCAAACTCCCACAGCCTTGGTTTGGGCACCAGTTTAATTAGAAAGACCCCCTAGTAAGATACCTTTCAGCACTGACAGTAGTGTTCCTAAACATGCTCACATTTTTTCCTCAGAGTGGGAAGTCTTATGGTCAATGCTACTGATGAGCATGAGTTGCACACACAAAGAAAAAGATTGATGCAAAAATGGGTCATTTACATAGACTGTTGTAGGCAAGTTTGATCCCTATACATATTCTAATTATTCCCGTGCATACTATGTAACTATACACTCTGCAAGTCAAGTGAAGTTTTTCCTCCAAAGGTAATTTTAACTAGAATGCAAATGTAAATCCATCTCTATATTGGACTATAATCCAGTGTAAGTACTGAGTGTCTATGGGTCACAGGCTCAAATGAAGAGGAGAAAAAATGGCTAGTTTCATGACGACGGCTGAACTGAGGGGTTTCACTGTGGCCCAGTATAAGGTAAATAAACTAGTCTGTTAGAATTAAACAGACCATACAAAAACTAAACCAGCTGGCAAAAGTACAGACATTCTGCACTTAAGTAGAAGTACAAATACTACTGTTAAAACATACTCCAGTAAAAGTTGAAGCACTGATTCAACTTATTTACTCAAGTAAAAGTAAAAAAGTACAGGCTCTGAAATCTACTCAAAGTAACCTCTTTGGAGGATGTGTCTATTTTTGTGCAACGCTAACTGACCCTTGTTCTATATCAAGATAATGATAAAATAATATCAGTAGATGGGAATACAAACTTTAGTCTAACTTTTTAAAATTCTAATTATGTTCAGCTTGAATCTGAAGAAAAAGAAGGGAAATTAAAAAAAATCTCTCTATTGTCTCTCTGTTGTCTGTTGCCTACATTGTAGAGGGGGACTTTGCCTCTAAACAGGAAAATGTGTACAGTCAGGGGTTAAAGTGGGATTCACCCTAAAATTGGTTGTAATGGCTCAGTGTGGGGAAAAGAATCATAACTCAATTCAATAATTTCTATTGAGAGCTCCAGTAGATTTTCTTAGTGTACAGGCCGTGATCAGCTGACCTGCTGCATTTTGTGGATGCACACAACTGAATTCAACCAGATGTCAGCAGATGTTTCATGAGTACCCTGGCTGACTTCCATCCTCTACACTGACAGTACACTCTTTATGCTGTCTGTTTTCTAGACGGTATAAAGTTGGTATGAAGGTGGAATTCAGTCAATGGATCTAAGCATCATCAGCTAAAATGTCTGCTACACTTGATATAACCTAACTGTGACCATGAAACCACAGCCGCTGTGCACCAATCACACACACTGTTCTTTACTTTAAATCCATCACAGTACAGCAAGCTAACCTGTTTCATTCAAACTTTAAATAACACTGTGACAAAGTGGCTAGGACTGGATTCATTTACCATTTGTCACTTGCATATATTGTTATTTTGTGTTCTGTTATCTTATAGTTGATCTTAATGCTTTAATGTAAACACAGCACATGTAACCTTGGCTCTACATACTATCCCGGGTCTGTTTGTGGTAGCATTGCTTATATTCATTTCATCTGTGCAAATGTACTTAAAGCTAAATGTCACTTCATCATTAATTGTATTGAATCTTTCATTTGTTTATGTAGTTTGGTTATACTTACCATTGTGTGTTCCTTTGATGTGTAAAACAGGTATGTGGGAAGGGCCGCCCCAGTACTTCCTGATTTTAAAGGATATGATGTCATTGATCATGTCAATTGGGTGTAACCAAATGAAGGGGTGTTTCTTTTGTGTAAAATTGTTTATTTCATTTAAAATAACCTCATGAGTCAGATTAAGTGAAGAGATTGACTTTTCAAACTGTTTAGTTGGGTGAATGAGTTTAAGTGGAAAAATGATTTTATTCCTGTTTCTTTGTCTACACTGTGTTATTTAGTCTACCCTGTTTTCCCAATGGTAGAGGTTAATGAGATCCAGGTGTGAGTGGAATTCTATATAAAGCAGGTGAGATTTTGATTGCCAGGTTCTTATGCTTTTGTATGCTTTTGTGAAACAATTGTTGAAAGGTGATGCTAGAAAATAAAGAATACTTAAAAGAAACTTGAACAGTCTGCAGATGCTGTCTTCCCATCACTTTCCACGTTGCTTATGTTATGCTACTTCACAAACACCATTAGCTCTCCTCAGTTTACAGCATGTTTTAGAAATTAAAAAAAATATGTGTACAGACTGAATATCTGATTTAAAAACAATTTACATGTAAGCTTTAAATCTGCACTCCATTAAATCCTACTGAGAAGTCCTTACCTTTAAATCTAACCCAGGGGTCTCAAACTCCAGTCCTCGAGGGTTGGTGACCTGAAACCTTTCCATGTGTCCCTGTTGCAACACACCTGAATACAATTAGTAGGTCATTAGCAAGAACTTGACTGCATGCTGAGGTGGTGACCCTTAACCCTACTCAAGTAAATTTAAGTAAATGTAAGTGATTGGGAAAATGTACTTCTAAAAGTACTTTTATTTCACCATGTTCATCAAATAGCTGAAATGCCACCTCAGCATGCAGTCAAGTTCTATACTCTTGCTATTGACCTACTAATTGTATTCAGGTGTGTTGCAACAGGGACACATGGAAAAGTTTTAGGTCACTGGCCCTCGAGGACTGGAGGTTGAGACCCCTGATCTATACCCTCTTCCTCTCCTGTCCTGTCTTTCTTATCTTTCTCCATCTCTGGGTGAAGCTAGCTCTCTTTCTTTTTCTCCCTGTGAAATACAGCAGCTGGACTTTTTGCTAGCAAGACACTGTGAGACAAACTGCACATAAACAGTTTGTGTGTTTGCTGATGTTTGTTGAGCTGAATGAAATGCTGCATTTGAAATTACCAGACACTTAAAAAAAAAGTCACTCCCTTTATGCTCACTACTCTTCAGTAGCGCTAGCTAGATGCCAAAGTACCACAACTTATGGGCACTGGTGTTGTGGCAAAAAACAAAAAAACCACCATCCCACTTTTAACCCCTGACTTCGGCACGTCTTTTTATGCGACATCCTCTGGTGATTAATACAGCGCTGCCTTTCATGTGTGTTTAGGCTCAAATAGGCTTGCAGTGAGTACTTAAGTACAATAACAAAGTATTTGTACTTGGTTACTTCCCACCTCTGAACAAGCCCCTTTAAAAAGACTTTTTGCTTTTTTACATCGTTATCATATGTTAAGCTTTTGCAGTCACAATACCACAAACCATCTTTGTCATTTTGGATGCCTGACAATCATGGTGACAGTGTAGAATCAACAGAATAATGCTCTAGTCACAAAAGCCTTGAGACTGGTGTGCAACCACTGGTCGTAAGGGGAAAAATGTATATCCCTGACAGCTGTGAATGGCTCCTGGAGGTTTATGACAGTTGGTAGGAAGACTATTGTTAAAGTCCCAGTCCAAGAGGCAGTGATTCCCAGGCAAGCACCTGTTGCTAAAGAAAAACATGTATCCCACAACTTTGGCTGCTAGCATATTGCTGCAGTTTCTCCTTCAGCTGCTCTCTGAGCTGCAGGGAAACGATAAAAAGTCTGACACAAACCAGATATGAAGAAGGTTTGCAGTGCTGAGGCACAACTTTTACTTTGAAGTTGAACTCTCTCCATTTTTTAATTTTAAACTTTATTTGGAGCTTTGTATTATTGGGTTTCACATTATATTCTATAAGCAACATGAGCATTAAAAGATAAACATGTGCAACATGAAGCAGAGGATATGCAGTGTTTTGTACGAAAGTAAATACATACATGTATGAAAACCACACACATGAACAAACATTGTATTTTTCCCACAAATCAAGAGTGTTGAAAATTCAGTTCATGAGATCTGTTTGTTTAATGCTGAATTAGAAGGTAATACTTTTATACTAAAATAATAACAAATAAATGACATATTGTTCATTACTGGAGTAACTGAGATCGTCTCTATTTCTGACTTGGGTTGCACTTTTTCAAGATTTACAACAGCTGGGCTAGTAGTTAGCGAGTATTTGCAAACAAACATGAAAAACTACAGTCAACTGTGACAATCTGCTAAGAAACCAATGCAATCACCAGGAGGTTTTGATGTTGCGCCTTCTTTGCAACTGATTTCACCCAGTGACTGCCAGCATTAAATTATCAGTGTATAAACCTGGACATTGAAGCACTATATGCATGTTAAATAAATATATCTTCATGTTTGTGAACACAATAACCCAACACAGATTTATGCTAAATTTTGTTTATCAAATGGGCCACATCGTTTATTTACCAGATCATTTATTAACAAAATGTAATTTGAAAAAGTGGCATCATTACAGCAGACACAGTGCAGTGTTACTGGATCTCTGCTTGTGTTAATTCTTTTTCTTCTTTTGGGTGGCAATAATAGATTGTACTGGCTCTGAGCAGTTCCTGGAATTTAGCAGCAAAAACTTGCAAACCACCAGAGTTGCAACAAAATAGAGAGTTTACATTGTATTTGTCGAATTAACATGCATTAAAGTATGCTATCGGAATTTCGTGTTCTAAATGAAGAGATTTAGGGACCTGATAGGAGGTTGGGCAAGAATACTAATAGAATAGCATTACAGAATAATAATATTTACTAGGAAAGTATTGGTAGTATCCCCTCTTTGTGTCTAGACAGTGTCAGTATACTTCTGCGGAGTGAGCTGAGTTTACTTCCATACAGAAAACACATTTTTATGTTCACACGTGGCTGTTTAGTGGTGCAGTGTACATTCATATTGCACATGTAAAACTCAACCTAAGGACCTCGGAGAACTTTATACAACTTTTTATCATAAAAATTACTAATGACACTTCACATACTTCGTTAAATTTCAGCACCACAAGGTGTTGACATGCACAACCAAGCAGCGATCTACAGCACTGAAAATTGCAACCAGCACAAAGGTGCCAAAACTGGTCACTTGAGACTGGCTCCAGAAGCAAGTCAGTTCCTTGAAAATTCCTTTTTATTAAAATGCCCCACATTAAACCATTATAACACATTTTTACAGCCTGGTACAAAAATACTGATTTGGCCTCTGTGGATAATTTCCCCCCTCATGACAACTCTACATGGGGTGATTTAAAGAAAATTAAAAAATAAAAAACTTATTCATTTGTACACAGGTGTCCCAACAGGAAACTAGAACCTATCAGCTAGGCTTCACCTCCACTAATTGGAGTCACTGAACTGGATCTTTCCCCCACGTTTGTGCTGTCGGAGCCTTTTGGAGAATTTTTAATACAACGATCTGACAAAATATTATAGCTTACTGCTTGGTACAGCAAAAAGTCCAAGAAGTTTGTGTCCGACTTTTGTTGAGGGACATTCTAGTGTTTTCTTAGTCTGTTACTTAGCAAGTAATTAACAGTTCTTTGTGTCTATGTGTTGAGCCCCCCACAGCTGTGGGCCAACCTGCTACTGTTACTTTAACATCTTGTCTTGTGGTAACTTCTGCCTCCATAACGGCTAACAAAACCCTGATGTTGAGGCATCAAAATGTGCAGGAAATGTAAGAATTTAACTGTTTGGGCCTCTTTAAAATAATAATGTAAGCAGGCTACTTTGCTATGTGCATTGTTGTTGGAAGATTGCAACTTAAGTTACAGAGTTTCAAATGAACTTTGAAAGTTTTCTGCAGAAGTTAAAATGCCAGTGTGCTCTTACTCCAGCCTGTCTCGTTAGCTGTAACCTTGGAACCGTGATGAGGGGGAGGACTAGAAGGAGGCTGTCATAACACTGCATGAACTGGGCCTTTATTTGCTTTCTTATATGGCAGCAAACACTATGCACAACAACTTCTGTTACACTGAAACTTATCCATATCTAGACATTATATGATTTATTACAATAGCTTAATCACCACTGCCCTTATGCACTCCACAGTGGCTGCAGCTGCTTCTCACACCCTCTCACTTGTGGTGTGCCATTTTTCGACTAGATGTAGTTAAATTGATGCACACGCACAGAGAAACACACATACATATTACAAATTACTGTATTTACTAAAGGTTTTGTTCATTCCTTATCTTTTCCCACTCTCTCAGCTGCCTCATCTTTTCTATTTTTGCTGAACTGTTAGGAGAAAGTTTATTTTTGCAGAGTCTGTCGGCGTCCCTTCATCTATTTAATCTAAACTGCTGGGTACCACTGCATTATATTACACACTGATTACACCCTGTCTGTTCATCTTTTTATTGTCGCAGAGGCTTCAAAGCACAGTGTGTTCTGTTAGAGCCCAAGTCACAAACCTATTAAAAATCCTATTATATCATTTCATATTACGAACACGAACAACTGTGTGACAAAGCCGAACTCCACGTGATCGTCAAACCCTGGAATTGATTCACAATCAGTTAATCTTAACCACACATGTTTTCCCTGAATTATTGATTATTTGTCCTCGTGTTGTCATCTATTTGCATTAGAATAATTTATGAAATTACACTGGGAAAACAATGTGACAATGTGTTATTATCTAACTCTTCAGCTCTCTTCCTGGCTCAGGACTGTATGGTAAGATTCCGATTGCAGCTTTCCTGATATGGGTGCATTCAGTGCTTTCATAGTAATTTTGGATTATTGACTTAATCCTAATAAATAGACCATTTTTTTTCAATTGTTTCAGATAGTTCAAAAAAATGTGCTTTTGCAAAGATGTTTGAAACAAGATTGTGCAATATCTCCTTAACGATTCTTTTGAGCTAAAGAAAAATTTGAGATCAAAAGGTGGGAAACAACAGTCACATAAAAGCACTTTTAATGAGTATTGTATGAGTATTATAAATACATAGCTCACAGTTTCATAACTGTGCAGAAGTCTCGAGACATTCATTTCTTAATGTTTAATGGGTGCAATGATTTATTGAAACGTGCAGTCATAGATGGAAATATAAGGCAAAAAGTTTGTGCATTTCTAATGAAATTTGTATTTGTACAGTATTTGTCGTGGCCATCTTTACAGTTCACCACAGCCTGTGTCATAGTCCTGGCATGCTTGCTTTTATTCCACTGTCCTTCCTGCTCTCTTTCTCTTTCCCTCTCCCATCTTGCCTTTTGTCTCGCTTCTCCCAGGTGGAGCACTGGGCTGGCTTTTGCTCCTCATCCTGCCTGCGGGCGGAGCCCTTCTGGGTTCTCGGGCTTCAGCCGTCACACCTGTTTTCCATCTGCTCATTCTCATACAGTATTTAAAGACCCGCTTGAGCCTCCATTCTTTGCCAGATTGTTGTTGCCACCCCCGTGGTGTGAAATGCCCTGTTCGAAAGGCGGCTGGGGCTTATTCTCTGGAACCTGCAAGCCCGTCAAAATAAATGCCAGCAATCACTCGACTGAACTCTGAAGCCGATCATCTCCTGCAAGAAAACGTTAACATTACTTGCCTCTTGCTCAAGTGCTTGCCCACTTTTTGCCGCTCATCCTCTCGCGTTCTCTAAACTTTCTCGGCCTGCCTGCTCACTCCCCTCATTGCTGGGTAAAAGAGATAAACAGGTAACCACTCGCTAACTTTTACCTGTTATTAAAGTCAAACTCTGAATTTTCTAGTTTCTGTAATAAAACTGGTTTCAGGGTCATGTGTCTGAATCTTAAGATATGGCATTACGGCAGCCTGAACTTCTTATGCAGCTTTCATGGAGGTCCATTGTGTGTGTGTGTTTTTTTTTATTGTGGCAGGTTTTTACTGCACTGGCAGTGCCTTTGGAATCATTGTGAAAAATTAAGTTATTGTCAATCATAGACTTTCCAGATGGTATTGTATGGTGAATCAAACCATTTTCTGTGTCCATAGTTCTACCAGTTTCTGACAAGCTCCCCAGCAACACTTGCTGAAATACACCCTAAACTGTGACATAGCCTCCACCATGTTTTAGAGATCAACCCAGCCAATTAGAGAAGGTGCTCCACCTCCTGCCCAGTAAGTGGTGCAGAGGGTGATCATGATTAAGAATTATTATTATTATTTTGTTTTACAAATTTTAACCACTTTTGAAAATGTTTTCCTCTTTTTTAATAATTCATTGAAAAGATGTAATTACTGGTGTCCTTGTTGGTTTGGACATTCAGCTGTAAGAGTATTATAGCAGTAAGGAAAAGACGCGTCAAAAGGAGCTACTATTTGCTTTTGTGTTTTGTATTATATGCATTAAGAGGACAGCAATCAAAATTATTTTTAAATCACAGTCTTAACATCACTGGATGCCCGATTCTGTCAGACACAATCTGCTTTATATTTGCTCAGTTAGTGAAGCTGCATAGACTTCTTTCATGAAAAAGTAGCATGTGAGTTTCTGCACAACTGCTACCACACTGCCCGGATGATAATGTATTTTCCACATTACAACTTCTCTAAGAACTGCACAAAGCACAGCTTTTCCTGCCGCCGTCCCTCTGTGCACAGCCTAGCATTAAAATCAGAAGTGAATGACATTCAAAGGATTACCAAACACAGAGATCTTAATGGTTGATTCGAAAACAGGCTGGGAGTGAAAATCTCCCAGATCTTCATCTAGCTTTGCTCCTTAGAGCGTGAGATTAGACAGTAATGCGATCCTTGATTGTGAACATGAAAATAAGTCACTCTGATGCTTATCACCTAGAGACTGAAAACTTAAAAAAATAACACAAATATATATTTATTTACTCAAATAAAAATCTGTGCTGTGTTAAACTATCGTATGAGCTATTGTTTCATATCTGCCTTTAATGTTTGTGTCTGAATGTAACAAGTCAATGGGCTTAACTGTTCGATGAAACAAAGGGTTTATCCTGCTCAGCAGCTGCCCTGCAGAAGTCTGTTTTCTGCTGTCATTCAAAGTAATTAGCTTCATCTAACTAGAAATATAATGACTGATCATGAATAATGTGATCACAAGATGATCTAAAATAAAAGCTACCTTTGTGGAAAAGTTCACAATCGAAATTCATCTTAAAATATCGATTAAAACAGATAATAATGCCTTGTAGCAAAATAAAGGTTAATTCCACAAATGAGAGGATTTGTGACTGGAGCCAAAACATTTAGTCTAAGCAACCTGCAGCCAAGTACTTGGAAATTTCTGTGTTGGCTTGACTATGCAATTACTATGGTTTATGTACAAATTATGCACAGGTGATTTACTTACTGCATACCTTTTATATGGAGACAACACCACCATTAATGGCAAATTTTAAGAGGCACAGTTTATGTTTCTTTATTGTGTTGCCACAATTATTTATTTACATCAGCCATTTTCAGTTATTAAAGGCAAGTAAAAGAAATAAATCTCCGAGTCTGCGGCTTTAACGTTAGCCTCTCATTTTCCCTGCAAACTAATATTTATTAAAGGATGGCAATGTTGTAATGAGTCCAAATTTTTAATTGCGTCTGCAGCAATCTCCCAGGTCTTATGGTCACATCTATCTGTCATTAAGGCAAGCAGTGATACACATGATAGATGTGTGACCTAATGCTTGTTAGTGTGCATGATCACCTGGACTATTATGCATTTTATAGGAGCTTTTACCTAAATGACCAGTGGGCTGTTTGTTGAACTAATTGATACAGCATCATTACACATGTTACAGATAAGCATACGAGGTTAACCGGGGACAGTGGAATCGATAGCCTTGTCCAGATGTTTGTTCTCTTACTTTAGGCGATATAGTTGGCAATGAAGTGATTTCATCATGCATCATTAACGTTTAGCCAGCCCAGGAAAGCCAAAACAACATTTTGAGAAGTTTGGTAATAGTGTGAGAGTGATAATAATTATTCTTCCTTGCTTCACTCTGGTGAAGCAAGACAGCCCAGCCCTTGATAAAAACATACACAACGGTAGGACTGCCTGTGATGAGAACTCCCCTGACCTTAATTAGCTGCGTTCACGGCATTGCATGAACCCATTACCGAGACTTTAAAGCATATCCATTTCATTTCTCACCATTTGTCTACACCTCTGGTCTGGCTAATGAGAGCCAGAAAGGACTGGAGGGAGGCTGTTTGGGTGTTGGAAGACTGTCGCCAACCACAGAGATTTATAAAAAAAGGAAAAAAGTAAGTAGAATAAACTGGGGTTGCTTGCTGGCTTTATAGCCTGGAGTCACCTCAACTGAGTCTGAAAATTTAAAAACTGTCTCATTTCTTCAGAATTTTACTTCCTCTGCAAATTTTACTGCTTTAATTATGTGAATTAAACAGCACGACGCTCAAATATTTCTTGAACATCGCTGTTTGTTTTCGTGTGCACTGATGTTACAACTTCAATATGTCCAAGACAGACACATACGTTATAATCATTTCATTTGTCCTTTTTTTCCCCATCTATCTTTGCACACAGTTGTCTGTGTTGGTGAAAAAAAAGGCACAAGCTCTACAACCATCCCAATATCAAAGCAGGTGATACTTCAGCTGGAGATTTCTCCCCTAGGGCAGAGTGAGCAGAGTTGACCCTAGAGTGGCCATCCATTGCATTCCTTTGAGTACACTCCAGCCATAATAACACTTCACCACCTCTTTCATCTATCAGCACCAAGCTGCGAGGCGGCTAACTTTGTTTCCTGCTGAACACTTTTGCCGGTGACAGTAATATTCACAAATAATTTGCAATTCAAATGCTTGTCTGTCGAAAAGGGGAAAAGCTGGACCTGCAATATGATTGAACACAAAATCATATTAATCAGATTATTTTCCTTCCTTGTCATCGCCACAGGACTGCAACACCAGTCCTGGAGGTCAGGAAGCTGTTCAGTCTGTTCACACAGGGAAACCAACATCAAACACTCAAAAAGCCACATCTTGGTTAAAACTGGGCTGACTGTAATGGAATATGACTGACAGCAGATGATTTTCTGATTACATGCCTGACAGCTTGAACTTATTGAAAATGATGAGGACAGATGTTTGCTCTGACTCACATGCAATTAGGTTTTGACTTCATCAAAACCAGAAATTAATTAATAGTGAAATAAGGAAAGAAGATTGTTTTCTTTTTACAAGGAGTGTGCGTATATCTGTTCAAAACGTGAGGCAGGCACGGCTGACTCTTTTACACTTGTTCACATGGATACATTTTGCTTAAAAAGTTTCCTTTTTATATGATGGTGCTTGCTTCAAGTGCACCAAGATGCACAATCTATAATTACTGCAAACAGATCCGTTTGCATATTGAACCTGCGATTCATGTTCCTAGAATGAGCAAATTTTATGTTTGGTTTATTAAAACATCGAAATGCCTACATCTCAAAGAAAAAGTCACTGTTTAACTTAACTGGTTCTGCAAAGTCCCACCTGCAAAACACTTAACAATGTTCAAGGATCTCCTCCTAGCGAGACGACAAAGTGTTTTTAGTTTTTATTTCATTTCATTATCTATTCTTTATTTTCCCAAAAATGTAAATGATGCTATAGAAAGTGGCAAATGAATTTGTAGCATATACAGTCATGTGAAATAAAAGTCTATGTACACTCCATTATTCAGTAGCTTGTAGGACCACCTGCAAGAATCATGCTAAGTAATTGTTTTCTGTATGACTTTGTTGGTTTCTTGCATTCCTCTTTTGCGCTACCACCTGAGCTATAGCCGACTGCATTAACCGAATAAACTATGTACACTCTTAATTGATGGTTCGATCCCAGGTTGTTCCAGCGTGCTTGGGAAATATTGGTGCAAGATACCAAACCCCCAGTTTCTCTCCAATACGTTCAGTAGAGTGAGAACGTTAGAAAGCACTTAGGTGTAGAAAAAAGTGCTTGTATAAAAGGTCTGTGAAGGTTCTCAGTCATCCAGGTCCAGGTCCAGGTGGCTCTTCTGTGTTATAACAGGTAGATGATCAATAGGTGGTCCATGACCCTCTTGGGGACACTCCCGTAGTGCTTAAAATTTGGGACTCTCCACCAGTTCCTCTTAGAACTGAAGAAGCTTCTCAGATGAGAGGTGAAACGTCTTCAAGGAAACTTGAAGAAGTCCAGATGCTTTTCTTTCCAACCTCCTTCGACTGTGTGTGTAAAAGGCTGAATGAGGAATGTTGTTTAAAGTGCTTTCAGTGCTCAAATATAGAGTAGCAAAGCGCTATATAAGAACCAGTCCATTTGCCAATATTATTTGTATTCACATTTTAGTAAGTTACAAGTATCCAAACCAAAATGTTTAGCAACCTGAGAAAAATTCAGGTTAGGTATCTCTAACGCCGGCTGAGGCTGTGCTTGATAAGCTTGAGAGTTTATGTGCTTCAATACTATGCTGTAACTTCATTAAATAAAACTTTCCCAAACCACTAAGACCATATATAACTGTAAGATCATTAATGCTGTGACAAGACGTAAACACAAAAATAAAAAAAAAGGTTGTAATAACAAATAAAAGTAAACATTACCCAGGATTCATTTGAAGCTGCGTACCATTAAAACAAATGGCGGATATAATTGGCCTCCCTTATTTTTAAATGTCTGTAATAAATGGCAATTTATGTCACTTGTTTTGACATCTAATACTGCCTTTAGACAGGAGCTATATTTATCTAACGTCTCTCTGACTTGGAAAAACAACGTTTTTTTTTTTTTTTTTCCAATTAAAGCAGATTTTCATTATGTTTACTGAAATTGCCTTTGAAACTTTTGTCATTAACTCTACTCTTAGTCTGATGGCACCTCTCAAGACACACATAAGCAAGCAGAGGAGCACCTGAGGGGTGCTGACGGCTAAAGGGCTTTGGAGATAAAACAGCTGCAAAACATGCAACACCTTCAGCACGGCAACTTTTGGGAGCCTTCACGTCACGAAAGGCTCACAGGCCCAGAGCCGTGAAAAGCTCAGACAATCAACGAGGATGGGGAAATAAGGTGGTTGGTGTCAGCTGGGTAATTTTGTTTACCTAAGAACTTTGCGAGTGTGAAGTGCTGCTGTGATTATTATGGCGGTTATGATTGCTGTTATCCGCAGAGTCATTGTGCTCAACCCGCTGTCATCTTCAATTACCGCCGTCTGGTGGGGCCCCCCACCCCTCCAATCCTCGCACAGCCCGTACAGCCCCACCCTCGACATCCTTACAACTGTTAAAAAGAAAATCCATACACATCAGGTTATCTTTGTGTCTCCGCTTTCTAAACAGAGCATGACAGCGAGGAGGAGGGCGAATTCGTGTTAGGCCTCGCGGGTCATCAAGGAGCCCATGTGTGGATTGACTCGCTTCCCTTCGGGTTTTGAAAGGCACAAATGTCTCTCGGGGTTGAGGATGGGCAATTCAAGTTTTCAAGTTCAAGTAGTGCACCTTTTGATGTGCAGCTTCAGCTCTGGCGAGGTAGCGTGGGCCTGGAGTGGCAGGTGTGTAGGTGAGCTTACTGACCTCTCAACAGACACAAGATCTGCCAGCTGTAATTGGTCTCTGTTCCATCTGCTTTCTTATCTAGTTTTCTGACAGTCTCTTGACAGCAAAAGACAAATTATTGATCTGTGCTTTAAGGATATAAAGGACATGTAATTTAGCCACAGAAATTCAACACACACAGTACGAGCACGATACACAGGATACACTCTAAGAAGTACAGTTGACTCTTGTTAAGCACCTCAGTCGGGTTATTCCTCAGAGGAAATCGAGGGACGGCCTGCATACTAATACTGTTTTAAAATAAAATGAGAATCAAGGTGGCCAAACGTTTCCATATGCTGCTGACGAGCATTTGACGTACAGCAATTCTCAGCTGTCATATAAGCCCTTCAGGACACTAGAAGGTATAAAACAAGTTCCTCCTAATTAGTAAAAAAACTGTTTTTCTGCTCATTATTTGTAATAAAATGAACCCCACTTCCGATCCCCTTTTTCTTTGTTTGTTCTTTCTCCCAAAAACTATGAGAAAAAGGGTGAATTTTTTTCTTTTTCTCTTTTTTTTTTTCATCCACTGAAATTTATTTAATTGCATTTGTATATTTTGCCCCCAGGCAAGGTTCGCCCACAACGGTTTAATCTTCACACAGAGTGGAATGAAACATACATATATAATGCATGCGCTTCACATTGCACTTCATGTGAATGGTAATTAAAAAGAAATCATTTTAATTCGGTGCGCTTATCACAGGGGATGATGGAAGGGGAAGGTATGTGGAAAAAAGAGGGAGTGTGTGTGTGTGTGTGTGTGGAGATGAAGGGGTGGCGTGGGGGGGGGCAAAGAGGACAGATAAGGTGGGGATGGCGCTGTCAGAGTGTCACGTAGAAGGCAGGTTGAAATTCCCCTCCTTCAAAACCGAGACAGCCCCGCATCCCTCATCCCGAGGCTGTGGACAGTTTGATCATGACACAGAGAAGGCATCAAACCCGCCTTGTTTCCCTCACTGTCTTTAACCCTCTCAAAGAGATGATCCTCTATTTATAAACACAATAAATATTCCTTGCTTCACCTTGGCGCCGGAATTTCAAATAGAGACACACACAGAAAGGTCCCCGACTCATTTGTGGCTTTCTGAACGTGGCACTTTGCACAAATAAATGTGTTTAGTTCCCCCAAGCATCTCTTAACCGCGCCATTATTTCTTCATCCATTCACAGATGGCTGCCCTTAGCTTCCCTGAGAGGATTGCAATTATCAAGAGGTGTATGGCTTTATATTCACAGGCTTTAGAAGAATTAACACCAAGGCAGTAACTCCAACATGTGTAAGATAAGCACCGACAATATGCCCGCTCCCCAGCACACACCTAAGAAAAGGGTTTAACACTGGATCGAGTAGCTTCAGCGGAGCACATTTGAAACACATCAGGCAGTGAAAACTATAAATATATTGCCAAGTGCATGACTTACCAGTAAATAGCCTCTAGCTGCAACACACAAGTGACACTAAATGGATCTGACATTATTTCAGTCCAATTTCACTACTTCTTGGTAATATCACTGGCCCTGCCTGCAAGAGCTCAAGTACTTTTTACATTCTCATCTCAATACGGTGATACAGTAGCCTTTCTAATCCTGTTAATGGCTATCTTTAGCAGAGCGGTGGTGTTTTCTGGCATAAAAAGAAGCCAGTTTGCCTCACGATGAGTCAAGTAGCGGACAGGAATTACAAGTCCAGATCTCCTGGTAGTGCACCTTGGCCCTGTTAGGAGAGAACATGCTCCACTCTGCTGCCCATTTACTCCACAGATATGGGCTGCTCAGCTTTTACTGAATGTTTACTCCTCAGGGAATTGGCTCCATCCTGTTAAAGTTCAGGTCACTCCCCCCCCCCCCCCCGCACCCTCCTCAGCTGCTGCTCCCCTGCTCTTCCACCACTTTAGTCACCTTCCTTTTCCACACAGTGCATTTCAAACCTGGATAACATCAGCAATACCCCTCAGGTTTGGTTCAGAAGTGGGGCAAACGATCAAAGCCCCCCTCCCCGAACACTCCTCCAATTCGATTTAAAGTGTCTTTGTGAGCTGGTTTTGTATGTCCAAGCACCAGGGGTGTGTTTACAATATAAAAAAAGGGTACAAAAAGCCACTTGCAGTCTTTATTGTAACTTTATCCTCAGTGGTTTTTGCATCCACGTTTTTCCCTTCAGAATCCAGGTTGCAATGCTTTCTCTCTTCACAACAACTTGATGCTTTATTTGACACTGATGAAGCTGTAAAATCCTCACAAAATCATTGTGCAATTTATCTAATTACAATGGTTTATCTATTCCTCCGTTACAGCAGGTGCACAGAGAAGAGTGAACGCTGAAAAAATGTTTTCCAGAGTGGCAACTGAGAGTGCCACTTCTACTGGGTCTCCAAGTCCCAATTTTTATCCCTTGCTCTTGTCTTTAAACAGTATCCTCTTGTCCAGCTGCCATAATCCATCTAAAAATCATAGTTAGGCTGTTTTCAGATAATTTAATTTAGAGATAATTAGACCCCGAGTTTAGCATCTCAGGCTGTACTGTTTAGACCCCACCTTTGCGTTTTGATACAGCTTGCTTGCCAGAGACAACCTAAGGAAAACATTACTCATTACTTGTGATCTCCTGTACATAATCCTTAAGAGTTGTCTGCCATATTGGATTGGCTGTGATGGCGACTTGTCTTTAAACAGTCAGCTACAACTAGCTGAGGGGAAGTAAAACTTGAAAAAGTGCCATGCAAAGCAGAAAGAGAGAATGTTTGCTTTCAAAGTAAAAGTCGTGCCTCAGCACTGCGGCTGTTTCAAAAACTTTTTTTAAATTGTGAAACTAGTCAATTAACTCTTTTTTCAAACACAATTTAAATATCTTTTTCTCATTGCTTGGTCATTTTTAATCTACAAACCTCCACTGCATTTCAGCAAACAAGCTTTAATCGTGGAGTCAAAGAGAGTTCATGAAAAAACTGCATCTTTTTTAGTGGCATTCCACTTAGTAGAGATCTTCCACTGATGGGAAGCTCCCCCCTTGGAAAAGAATGGAATATCCCACCAGTCAAACTCAACCAATGTCAGAAATCTTAAAAATCTGGACAGGTTTTGATAAACCTTATTTCCCTTTGGAGATGACGTCACGATGTGGTTGTTGCTGTTGTACGTTACTTTTTTGACTTTTAATTGAATTTGGCGACAACTGTTGGCTTTGTGTCGAAATGCTGTCCAGGTTAGGAAGATTCGTCCTCCTGGTGGAGCTTCATTGGTTTGTGTGCCAAAGACACGCTGGAGTTTTTCACCTTAAACATGACAATGCCACGAGAATAAAGGCTTTTGATTTGAACAGACAGTGTCTTGGAGTGCATGTGTATACCTTCTGAAGAGTACCTGAAAGAGAAACAGTCTGAATTCAGGAAACATTCCTTCTCAAAAACTATATATAACCATAGAACCATACAAACTACATACAATTGCAGCAATATGTTGGCGATCAAACTAATTGCAAGGAGATTTTGGTAACTAGTTGGAGAATGCATAGTTTTCCTTGGGAGACCACATGATTGCAGACCAGTCTCTAAGCTTGTGTGACTCGACTTTATTCACTTGACCTTACACTGTCACCTTGATTGCCACTTGCCCAAAACAAGTTCGTGTCACATAGTTAGCAGTCTAGTTGTCATTAGTCTCATTTAAATTTCTCAGGAATTTGAATGTGTTGATTTTTCTTTTTTCTTTGAAATTTTTTGTTTAAAATTCTACAAACACACAGCTTTGAGAGCTACCACAATTTTAATTGGAGTGTTATGTGAAATAGTGAGAGTAGGCAAAAGGGATTAGCTACACATGGAGCAGGGGTGTCAAACATAAGGCCTGGGGACCAAAATTGGCCCAGCAAAGACCCCAGTCTGGCCTACTGGGCAGCTTTGGGCAGGCCTAAATGTTGTACTTCTAGCAGTATTTTTATATATTTTAAAGCTTTATGTTTACTGATGGAGATCCTCTACATGGTCATTCATGCTGCGCTAAAGTAATAGAGGTTTTTTTTATTGTTATGGATACAATTGCACACTTGGATACTTTTTTTCTGTAATTTTACATGTTATATACGTTCTTACCATTCTTACCATTTAAATCTTACAGTTTATTTGTAAGAGCCATGCTGACAGATTTCATTCATTTCTTTTTCATGTAGAAAAAACTGACACACACTGTTGAAATTTCACTTTTTTTTCCTGATATTAAGCTATCTCAGGGATTAAATACATAGATAAATGTCTTTGCACTGACAGAAAGGGGACTTTCACTGGCCTTTGTTTTGATTAAGGTCAAAGCAGGGTGTATGTGACCCGCCAAGTAAAATGAGTTTGACATCAAGAAACCACAAAACCAAATAACCTTTGTGTCATAAGCTTAATTTTTTTTAAACTTTGTTTTTGAAGTGTTGTATTAATAGAAAGACTCTATCCATCGCTCGAGCTGATGACGGCGAAAACCATGATGAGATTCAAGAATTTCACACCACTCTGGCATTACAGATTTCACAGGTTCAGTCAGTCTGCAGGTTCAGGGTGAGGTGTGATGTTGGCCTGCTAGCGACCACATGTACTTTAACAGCCCCAGCCCTTAAAGAATTCATGATTAACAGTATCAAACGAAACAGAGAGGAACAGCAACAAACAATCAGCTGCTTTCCGACAGCAAAACTAGCAGTGGTGGCGACGAGCGGCGGCAGCAGCAGCAGCAGCAGCAGCAGCAGCAATAGGATCCCGGCTTTGTTCCTGACACTGAGCATGTGTGTGAACATAAATTCATGGTGAATTCAAAGCCTTCCCTCTTGGCCCCATCAGGGAGCACATGCCACATACAGGCTTTTCACACAGTCTGCCGGACAGGACAGTCAGGCACACAGCAATTCTGCTTAGTTATTTTATCATGAAGCGTTACTCGTGGGACAGCAACACTTGTCAAAGTGAATATTGTAAAGAAACTCAGCCCCGCGAGGCCATGCCCCTATGATTTTGTGACCTTTGTAGAATGTGCCTCATTTAAGTGAAGGGATCTTTTTAAAGTGACTGCAAAGCTCCTTCTTACATGAACAGAAGACCAGCCAGAAGATATTGCCATCACTGCCCTGTAATACTATTCCTCTTTGGTTGCAGCTGTACAGCTGGACATCTTAATTTGTTTAGAGAGTGTTTTTGTGTGCGTTTGTGACGTGAGTCCTTGAGGGGGTTCTAAATCCAAAATCTTTTATTCTCACACTTTAAAGAGAATAAACAGACACACAGGCCCCCCAGTACATTTGGATGGCTACATTAAAGGCCAGTGTTAGCTGACATTTTACTATGCCTACATTTTTCCCTGCCTCCTACGAGCTATGAATCAATTAGCCAGTGTGGTTAGATCACATGATCAGTCCCAGAGGGAGCACTCTGAAGTCATCAGAGTTATGAATATCTCCAAAGGCAAGACAGTGTGAAGGTGGTGGGTCAAAAGTGTAAAACATGACGTAAGTATCATTTACCTAGCACACGGGTCGATTTTTCTGGTCAGGGGCCAGAGACCTGTGAAGCCAACATTCACCTAATTAATGATAATCATATAAAAGCAGTTGTTTCTGAGACCCAACAAGTGCCAGTTTGGTACCTATAATCAAATGTGGGCTGTAGCAAATGCTAAAATCCATTTCTAGTGGAGGTGAAATGACCTCTCAAGGACACAAAGACTCCCTGTTAATGGCACTCTGATGTTCTAACAGTGGCTGCACACAATGAAAACATGGTGAGGGCTGTGCAGCTGCAATCAAGACTTGAAAGGTAGCCTATTCTGCTGTCCACCTAGCCATTTATAGGTGATACAGTCAAAAAGCCTTGTCTCTTTCACTGAACGAGCCCATTCAGGGCCACCATTACAAATGTTCTATAGGAGAGATCTATAGGGTAGGAGAGACAGCAAATAGAAACTGCAAGGGTAAAAAGTTGAGAGAAATATTGGGATAATTTAAAATGAGGACACAGTGAATGTTCATGCCATAAACAAATATCTGGTCGCACAACTTTTCTTTTTTTTTTCTTTCTCCACCAAACAAAAATATCACATGTCCAGAAAGTTTTGCAAGAATGTACAGAAGTTACTTAGTGGAAGTGAGATTTTAAATTATTTTGAATAAAGATCGGCTTCTCCTTTACCTAAATTTCGAAGAAAAAAAAGTCTTCATGGATGTCTTTATCCATACTTTTTCTATTTGCAGGTAAATTGTGCAGCTTCTGTCGCCAGCTTTATCTGAATGCCTGCAGGTTTCCTGAATTTAAATTTGCTGTTTGTATCTCTCTGTTGTGTTGGTCTATGTCAGGGTTATGTTAATTGACTTTCAGCAGGTGGTTTTGTGCCACTTTCAGATGGGGAAAAACAGACTTTCAGCTTTCCGTTGCTCTTGCTCTTTTTTTTTCATTTCAGGTTTCTCAGGTTTTTCTTACACCTCTGAAGTAAATCTGCTTGGAGATAACTTCCAACTTGAAGGCACCAGGCATCATTAAAGTGAAAGGCTTTGCAATTTCATTTTAAATTTCTGTGCAGTTCTGCAGACTAATCATCAAACAAAACCATGTCAAGCATAATTATAGTATGTAAAACACGGGTTAAACTGATCTTAACCTTGCCAATGAGTATGGTTATTTCAGGTCATTCAATTAAACAGAGGGGCTTTCTGGACAGAGTGAGCCAGAGGAATGGAATAATTAATTTGAGGGCAAATAACATGTGAATGTGGCTGATGAGGAATGCTTGAAACCAATTACCGTTTGGAGGCTCATGCAAATAAAACAACACGAGAGGTAACCTAAGTGGCGTGATTCAGATGAATCTTGAAACGTGCATCCTTTGCACTGTGACACAGCTGCCCGTGATCATAAGCCCGGCAAATACTGAGAGCACAAAGCTGTCCTTCTCTATTCTGCCACAACAGCACATACAGTAAAATCTACAGTATTCATGAAAGGAAGTGTCCACTGCTCGGTTGCTCTGCCACATCCAATGCATTATCTCAGCGCAGAGATGAAAAGGCAGGGGCGTGGGGTTGGGAATATTATAGAGACAGATTGGGCGCTGAGATCATTTGGACTGGATGCGGGACTTGGCCTGTACACAGCTGTGAAACTGATCAGTGATACTGACAGAGGAGAGAGGGGTGCGAAAGCAAGCCGCAAAAGGTCAGGAAATAAAGTAGCTCTCACTCTTATTGTACCACCAATCAGCTTAGCTCAGCTGCCCTTTCCCACCTGTCAGCCATGGATCCGGGCTTGTTTTGATACTACACCCTTTAATGTCATCAATTTACATGAACACCTCTAGTAACGGTGGATGCAGAAGCAATTAGCATCAAATTACAATCGCTGTTTGAGTTAATGGAGCTCAACAAAATTTGGAATTACCTGTGATTAAATACCATCCTGCCTCTGATTCGCCATACGGCAGAGCATAAAGATAAAGGTGGTATTTGTGATATCAAATGCCCAGTATGATGGATTAAATCCAGTAAAATGACAATTACAGAGCAGCAGTGACATTTGGTGGGGTTGTTGGGAACCATTCCTCCAGAGGTATTATTTTGAATTGAATTTACATGCAGGGTTTCCAGTAATTACCTCCTGAACGGGAAAGAGAGAGAGAGGGAGAGAGGGGAGTGATAGACTGTTTTAATTGGATATTTGGCCCCTCTGGATGTGGACTGAACCATGGAGCAGCATCATTATAATCTCTCATCAGGTTCTAATTTGAACCCTGAATGCCCACTCCCCACTGTGCTCCACACACTTGAAAGTGCTGGCAGTCTGCTTAAATCTTTCTTTCTTTTTTTAAAGATAATAATAAAACTGATATTTGAGCATACTTCATATTCAAATGATAAAACCCATCCTATTCAATCCTAATCCAGTTTGCACGCATTCCTCCTCACACCACGATCCTGCTCGGTGTCCTGTTTCTGCCATAATTCTGCCTCCTGAATTGGATCATTTTGTCACATTAAGCTTCACTGCAGACAGAATGAGCAGATTTGTGATCTGATGCACACGCTGAACTTTGTCAGTGGCAAACCTTGCATCGGCACCGCACCGACACCCTTTGTCCCGGTGTGCATAAAGAATTGCAGAATTCGCCCAGCAGTCATCCTGCTTATCACCGAACCACCGAGCTGTGAGGTTGTTTTTGGTTGCTGATTGCAGACAATGTGGACTCACTCAGGGCCCTTCAGGCTGTAAGAACACTGCGCTCAGATGAACCCTGTCAACTCCATTACCTGCTGATGTGAAACGACCTAATGACCTTTGAATGAACAGATGGGTATAAATCCAGCATTTCACTGTAAACCCTGTCAAGAATGGCAATGCAGGGTGGGAGGAGGGGGAGTGGAGAAACGGCAGGAGTGATGCCATACTGAAAATAACAGATGAGAATCTAATAAGAGTCTGAACATTCTGGACGTGTCCTGGGTTTAATGTTTCCACTGATTGTTTTCTGTATGCATCTCTGAATTTCAGATTTATTTTACAAGCTTATTGAAAGATCAGTTTTATCAAGTTAGAGACAAGGCAGAATGCAGACAGCCTTCTGGAATCAATATGCTATAGGTCAGGTGAGAGCCTTGTATCTTTACAATCGATACTTGCACATCAAAGGAGTATGCCATTGTACGCACTTAACAACTGCAAAAAGGCTGAACCCTGGAGGATCAACCCAATAAGTAGGTCAAAAAAACAGACCAATTGGGTCAACTGATAATGTGCCTCTGGATGAGATTTCTCCAAGAAATCCAATACTTTTTGTGTGAATTTGTGGTCGTGCATGTATTCATTTATGTTTCACAATGCGCTTGTTTTGATCAATGGTTGAATGCGCTTTTAGCATTACTATTGATTGAAACCAAGTTGGAGCCGCACCTCTTCTTGCCGTACAAAAGCCCTTTTACTTTTCACCATTCAGCATTTCTTCACAGAAATCTACATGTAAATTAATCTGCACAGCTGATTAAGTGCCATACTAGAAACCTGCAAGTGTCTTTGCTAGCAAAGCAAGTCAACATAACCGATGCAAGAGCAGTAATTTCATTGCCCATAAAGAAGCAAGTTGGTTTGCTAAATGTGAGAGGTTGTGACGGAGCCAGCAGCTTGAGAAGCCATTATGTGCGATTTGTCTGCTTGGACAGCCCAAACAGCTGATCATCAGTGACTGATAGGAGGCAATCACACTGCAATCTTATCAGAGCGCCGCGGATTGAAGCCTGCTTGGTTATCTGCACACTGTATAAGGAAAGCAGTGCGTTTGTTCCCCTGCATGCTTCCCCCCCTCTCTCTCGCTCTCTCTCTGCACCCTGGGCACTGAGATAATTTTGCTGCCTTTTCAGGAATTGTAAGCATCCAAGTTTTAGACCTGTGTAGGTGTATATGTTAACATGTGAACATAGATTGTGAGTGAGGGTTTTCATGCCTGAGAGGCAGAGTGAGATAAGGATGCTCTTGAACATGTTGAGACGCACTGTTTCTCAATGAGGGCAGCTACATCGATCTGTTCATATCAAACACCAAATAAGATTAATAAGATTAAACAAGCTCTGTGGGCTGGGGCTTCAAAGCGTGGTGTGAAGTTGTAATGGTGAACTGCGTAAAAACATAGGGCCTAGCTGCAAGAAATTATTTATCAGGGGCAGAAAATAAACTACATGATTAATTAACTACATCTTCTATAATAGGCAACACAAGAAAGGGATTTTTTTTAAAGCAATATATTGTTTGAGTATTTTTCAGGTCTTTATCACATGCAGTCTTTCTCCTGCTCTTACAAAGGTTAATTACATTTTGGTTAAAAAAAAGTTAGAAAGTATCTTGAGATGTAGAGAAAGCCACATTACACAGTGCTGTTGACCAGAGACTGTGCTGGAAAAGCACGATAGCACTGAAATAAATATATAACTGTAAAATATTTTACAAGAATACTGTTAAAGGCCTGAGTGAGAGTGGGCTAAGAGACGTCATTGACAGCAATTTGACCACTTTTGCCTGTATGAGCATGTCTGTGTTCCAGTTGCTTCTGTAATCTTGCCTTCACTTTCTAGTTTTTTCCTGCTGTTTGACTTTGACAGCAGGCACCTTCAGTATGGAATTTCTCACCCACAAAGTCTTTACATTGAGTTTACATTAAAGTAGCAACCTTTGAGGTTAAAAATAAAGCCAATGACGAAGTGCCAAAAACTGCAGTTCTTATCATGACCACTTAAGACTGACTTAAAATTAGGGGCGGGTCTGCTATATATATATATAGGGCTTCGGAACGTGACGTCGAGGGAGGGGGCGTGGCTAGGATTTTTGGTTGAGGCGCCATTTGTGTAGGCCCAAACAAAGCACTAACAATTGAGAGAAGCGAAAGCTCACAAATAACATCAGCTATGGTTCCTACTTGCTAGGTGGTCGGTTGTAATGTTAGATCGCACGACCGGCAAGGGAATAAGCTTGAAAATGGGCTACCTTTTTATTTTTATTTTTCTACTGTTTCTACTCCACTGCCGTATTTCATTTCCAATGCACCCTATTTTTTGCAAGTACCATCTCTTTGCATCCGGACGCAATCTGTCTCCATACCGTCCTTTTTCCTTTGAGCTGCTTTTAAGCATGGTTCGTAGCAATCTTCCTTCCAACACACAGTTTGTTTTGATTCTTCAAAAATGGCGCCGCGCTCCCACAATAGTAACGGCGCACCGTTATGTCACTTCCAAAGTCCTATAGCTATTAATTGTCTGCTAAGCTTTACCTCTGCTAAGCACATGGACTCACTTAATTGTACCTCTGTCCTGTATTTACACTGTTAGTGTCTCTGGAAGCATTTTCAACCGAATAATATGTCAAATAATGTGGCCCGCTATGAAGAACAGACCATCCAAGAAGTTTGTCCTCCAAAATTGGTGAGTGAAATGAAATCATTTTTCTTAGTCTGTTATTTAGCACATAAAACAGGTCTGTGTCTTTTATTGTGCTCATAGAGTTTTTTGATACAACTTGCTAAACTAGCTTGCAAGCATTTGCTTATAACTCAGCACCAGAGATGGGCAGTAACGCGTTACAAGTAACGCATTACTGTAATCCGATTACTTTTTTCAAGTAACGAGTAATGTATGGGATTACTATTGCAAAAAAAGTAATTAGATTACTGTTACTTTCCCGTAAGCACGCTGCGTTACTTCGTTACTAAACCGTTGTGATTTTGTTTGTGAGAGTGTCTCATGACAATGACGTACGAGCGTGCAGCAACAGATGTGTGTATATCAACAATGGATAACATGGAGCACGGGAGCGAGTACGACCATGCAGCGTTTAAAGCGTCGAAGTACTTACATTACTTTAAGTTTTAGTCCGTAAAAAGCGACAAAAACATTAGTGTCTGCTGTACACTCTGCGTGGGAAGAAAACATCTTTCTACGGTGAAAAATTAAATTCACAGAGAAACCCCCGGATCCCCCCACTGACATGACCGCTGCAGCACCAGGCAAACCTCCATCGCCCCCACTCCTGATAAACAGGTGAAAAGAGATTTATTATTTTATTTTATATGCTGGAATATGCAGAAAATAGGTTTAAATGTTAAAGAATTTCTTCAAGTCAAAGACTGTTGCATACAATTTAATTTTTGCTTAAATCAATGTGCATAAAATTAAAAGATTAAAACTCATAAAACAATTTTTAAAAAGAGGTTTTCCATTTGATTACATTTTATATGATGGATTATGCTTAAAAAATAGAATTGGGCTGAAAGGTCTATTGGTTTATTACGTATTCTGGTTGTGTATCATGTTTTTAAAAAGCAACTAAGTAACTAAGTATTTAATTACTTTTGAAATTAAGTAATCAGTACAGTAACGGGATTACTTTATTTGAAAAAGTAATCAATAATTAGTTATTGATCACTTTTTTCAAGTAACTCGACCAACACATCTCAGCACACTACACTCTCTCATCTATTGAAAAAAGCAATGTGGCAGCTGCCTAAAAGCTGGTGGGTTATACCACAGTAGCTATCTTCTATGCAATGCATCTAATCTAATTTAATCTAATATAGTTTAATCTGTTCTAAATTTTCAGTGTTTGTATTTCTTCTCATGTAGCATTCCACTGATGACAGTTGTGCTTAAAAGGGTTTTACATTTAACTCAGTGCAGTGCAAACCTACATGTAAATTCAAACGTGAAAGCACCCTTTGCAAGAAATAGCTGAAAATTCAGGTTTTTAATCAGGTAATTACAAACTCTCTCCAAAATGAGATAGTTTAGTTCATTTCTTTCTTTTTTAAAAAGAACTACTGCAACTTAAACCTTTTCAGTAGGAAAGGTAGAAACTCCCCACCTATCGAATATCAATGCAGCCCACAGCCATTGCCAAATCTAAATAGATTACTGTACTACAGAGTAGTACAGAGTACACAGAAACAAAAAACAACAAAACAACACGAACAAAGCAGGCATTTGTTTTAACACCTAACGTGTTAAAAGAGACTCAAAACTGATTGGTTTGAAATATAATTAAGCTCTTCAAGACTTACGCACCTGTTGGTTCATGGTCTTACAAATTGGTGATGATTGCTTGTTATCATCTATCACTCTCATCTGCCAGGACCGGCTGGATGCTTCTGTTCAATGTGATGTTTCAAATTTGCTGCAGATGTTGCTGATGTTCGGACTTGTCCTTTCAGACCTTTTGCACAATTTGCATAAAAGCATCAGAGTCTATACTACTCAGTCATTAAACTCCTTCAGATGTCCATATGGAGTGTATTCAGCAGTACCGGTGGTAGCTGCTTTGTCTGTTCTAATCATGCTGACAAGCTGTATTGCTGTGCATCACTTGCAGAGCACCCACTTCATGGAGCTCATTCATGAGAGTGAGAATGAGCGATGCAAACCCTATGTGTTCGATTGGCCATTCATAATCAGCTTCGAACAAAATACTGATGGCAGTTAAGCAAACCTATCAAGTTAATACTTACAAGGAACAACAAAAGCCAATTGAAATGTTATTATTTGTATTTGAAGTATGTTATTATTATAAAAAGTCAGAGGGATAAAAGCAACATTATTGCTTCTAAATTCTGATGAGCAAATTAAGTTTGCAGAGATAGACTGCACGGACAGAAACAAATGCACTATATGTACTGTAGGGTTTCATCAGGACAAGCAAGGCAAGCAGTACTTGCCTAGCGAAAATCTAAAAATAGTGTTTTGTTGTAAAGTTTCTCACCTGTTTGCATCCATTACTGCCATCTTGTGGTCACAGTTGGCTATTTTTGCAGTCAGCCAGCTTGCCTCTGATTCCAATGAAATCCACAGCGATTTCATGGGTGTGGTGTCTCTCTATGAAAGACTTGATTTTTGTTACTCGGAAGCCAGACGATTTTTCCTGGTTGTTTGATGATAAACCTCTGATCTTTGAGAGGAGACTGCTGGGAGATTTGCATGCGAGACAATCTGCCGCTGTGAGCACATATTTGTAGAAAGAAAGCTAGCTTAAGCAAGCAGAAGATCTTCTGAGATTTATCATCCTAACAGATACAAATTCCTTTTACTGATCATATTGGACAAGATGTAATACAAACAAATTAGAGCGCAGTTTTTCTTTCTTTCTTTCATTGCCACATTAGCAAAGAAAACCTTGATGATGGAGAGGAGAGGTCAGCGCCTGCGATGTCCGGTATTAAATATATTAGCATTAAATAAAATCAAATCTAAAATAAAAAGCTTTAAGCTCTGTGTGGCATGGTATGAATTTACAGGGGGATTAAAGCTAGTATAGAAAAATTAAGGTGTTACATTACAATACTAGTGGTTACATTTTTCAGATGGTATTCTGAAGTTCAACTTCCCTTTTATTGCTAATAGTCTTTTTAAAATCAGGGTTAGGCCTTGGTTTCTGAGCCAATTAACAGCTCACAGATATGTGTAATATAATATAGTAAAAAACTATGTATTTTCTAGAATATAATACTAGAGATTAAACAATATCAAGTATGTAAAGTATTTAAAAATGAGCTCAAGCTTAATCCACTCATGGGGAACATTCTTCTTTATCTTTGATACTTTGTGTACAACTTGCCAATAATACAGTGTAATGTGCAATGAGTTGTCTTCAAAGTGATTTGTTGCCTCTTTTGCTTGTCTTTGTCCAATAAAAATTTGGTAATATACTAAATATTTATTTAACTAAAATATATATTTAACTAGCAATAGTATTCTATAGTTCTTCAGCCAGGAATAAGTGCAGAAGGTCAAGACATCCAGGAAGAGTGCAACAAGCTGCAGGAGGCTGTCAGCATAAAACAGTAAAGGACATGCAGCAGAAAAGGTTATGTTTTAATCTGGCCGAGTTTGTCTTGTTAAACAGTGAAGTGTGGTGTCATCACCTCTGTTTGCCTTTCAGTAAAAGTCACAGCACACTACTGCTGTACATATGGAAATATATAAGCAAGCTGATGGTGCTAAATGAAAAGCGAGATAATGACTCGTCACTCAGATTCATCCTCTGTGGATCAGATATGTTCATACCAAATTTTGACCCAGAACCCACACCACTGGTCACCTAAATCACTAAGATTCATCTTCCTGCAACCATGAAGATCTGTATCTGATTTCACGGCAATCCATCCTGGTGGACAGAAAAAAAAGTATTTCAGCAAACATCTTTGTAAGAATGAATTACAGCGGAAAAGAAAAAATATGCACTGCATGATAAAGGACCAGCATACTGTTTATACGTCTTGTCTTGCTTTCATCTGTGATTGTGAAGTTAACTGTCCTCGGATCTCTTTGCTTAAAGGATCCAAGTGGTTATGCAGGGCTGCTTTTAGCACACACTCCATCAAGTACGATCAATCACGGTGCTCAAACATTCTGAGCAGGCAGGAAGGATGGAGTTTCAAAATGATAGGGTTGCGCCTGATCCACAGCAGATGACAAAATCCAGTAAATTGGGCTTAAATCCAGCAGCTCTGTGTGCAGGCCTGTATTATATATACTTTATTAGGCTTCTGGCTATTGTAACTATATGACTTTTTTTGTATCAAGCTGAAATGTCAGTCATTCAATGCACCTCCTGGACTTGAGCTTTTTAAGCCTCTATGGCAACTAAGCATACAGTTGCCATGGTGTTGCATCTATAGCCATGGCAATGGCATGTGGCCCTTATGCCAGAAGAAATTTTATAATTAGGGTATCCAGACAAAAATGTGGATTCAGTAGCACCTGACATATGGCTGGCAGTGTTACCTGTTAGAGCTCTGCAGAGGCTCTATAATGGACTCCCATCGCTCCTGAAGCTGCCCTGCAGCCTGTCTCCTTTCTTTATGGTCTCTCTCCCTGCTAGTTTCACACATGTTAAACCTCATAAAAAAAACACACATCATTAGATAAAGCGCATGTTGGACACACTGTTGCAGCTTCGTAGTAATCAAAGCTAGAACATCCTTTGTGTTAATATGTATATTTACTTTTGCAGTTTCATTCATTTAAAACCGCTAAATTGGAAAAATAAGGTCCTTGAGTGAATATACAGTGTAAGAAGAGATGTCCTGACAGCCAGAGATGATCATTATCCTGCATTGTTTGATTGGCCCCTTAAAATGTTATGTGAAAGGAAAAAAAAAATATTGGTATGGCAGTTTTAGAAGCACCTTAATAATCTGGTGTATGAGGCCCCAAGGATAACCCTTCTTCCTTAATGGTGTTGTTAGCAGTCTGTTGAAATCCTCGGCCAATACTCAAGGTTGCAAAGGCTAAGGAATGTGTAATTTAATAGAGTATATTTCTATTCTAATGCCGTGCAGCTCCTTTGGTTACACAACACTTTTGTACATCTACTACACTAGCACTGCAACAAGACTCTGGGGAATCACTGGTTCCTAAACCAACACAAAGATAACTGAAAATTAACATATGTAGCTAATTACCTTAATCAGTGAGCACTCATTTATCATCCTAATGTCTAAATTACTTTTTGTCAAGGTAAATTAATTTGAATTGCACTTTGACCTTTCATGTCTGAAATCTTTTCAGGACTTCATGACTTCATATGAACAAAGCTGCTGGAACTTTTCAGAATAAAATCATTTAGCCCATGCTTCACCGTATTAAACTTCTCCTTCTTTTGGGTTCTTCTCATACTTTCCTACTTTGGGTTTTATATATGAGAAGATAATTACTTTTTAACACACTGTGCTTTCAGTGTGTTCCTACCCACATGCCCAGCAGCAGTCTTGCCCGGCTGTTTCTGGATGCTTCTCCTCTGAGCTCTCACGCGCCAAAGCATGAAGAAGGTCCGGAAGAAGACTAATTAGCCGATGAGTGGCACTGCAGGTCCAAGAGAATTTTAGTGTATGGAAGAAATGTTTTTTCTCGTTTTTAGATAAAATAACAATTTTAGCCTTTCATTTACTTTTAAACGTACGACAGAATAAAATAAGGTTATTGTGTTCTCTCGTCCCTGATTATCAGATGAATTGATTCCATCAGTCTTTTGAATTTTCAGAGAAAATGGGTGAAGATCAATGTGACATAAAACACTTGGAGATGACAGTTAAGAAGCAGATGGGCTTTTTTTTTTAATGAACAGATATGTGTCAGTTACTCAGTCATGATGTTCACAGCTATAAAATGCATATTTTGTGACCCACAGTACATCACATTACATTTAAAAAGAGAGTCGTTCCAGACCAGGCATGAAATGAAGCTGTTATCTGACATTCACATGACACTGTGTCTCTTTTAGATTTAAGGAACATTAATGGAGATATGCAATGTGGAGCCATTTCATTCTAAATGAAATACATGTAAAATAGGATCATCTGATGAATATATATGTTTCTTTGCTGATTTAATGTTTAATATCAATCTCACACTCTGGATTTGTTAAAATAAAGATCGACTGAAGCCGACTTTTCCATAAGAACAAACCTCCAAGATAATCCAACAGTTATCTGTATCTGTATTTGTTATTGTCAGAAAATCTTAATTGGCTGTGTGCAGGGTTATCAGTCCTATAGAACTCAAAAACTAAAAGATTCTTGTCAAAAAGGGAGGAAATTATTTAATTTTTTTCTTCCTTCCTTTGGTGTTTTCATGTGGAAGTATGCGCTGTAATTAACAGACCTTTGTTTGACATAAAGACTAAATGTATTGCATTGTCATTACAGCTATTACAGCTACTGCAATCGAAGTGGAATGTTGTGGACACCAAAGCCTTTCGAGAAAAATCATCATGACCTCATACAATCCAGCAGCAGTTTGTTTGTGTGTTGGAGTAGATGTGCGCGAGCCAAACTGTCACTACTCGGTGCAGATTGGGGAGATGTTTGAGTGCAGCACAATCATGTTGGCAAAAAGAGGGCAGCATCTTTCCTATTGAGAAGGATTATTTCTGTCAAGTGCAGCACTCATGGGCCTATCTAAAAGCCATGCTAATAAATGTCCATCACTGTGGCTATCCATCACCACTACCCAGAAACAAAGTGCTCACCGCACCATTGTTGAATTAAAGCAAACAAGCTCATCTGCCGGGGAGATGCATGTGAATGAACTGCAGTCGACTGTGTGTGTGTATGTGTGCACGGAAAGGCATTTAATGAAAACAGGAAGGGAGAAGAACCCAAAATGCCCCCCACCCCACCCCACGCCCCGCCACCCAACACACATACACGCACTGGCATAAAAAATGCACACAGTTTTAATAGCTGTGCATGCTCGCATGTGCACAATCATAGACTTCCATGTAAATTTGCCGAACTTGCGCGTCATTACAGCTATTTTTCCGCGAGTACTTTGATTGCGTTAATTATAGTTAATTGGCTGCCTCGCTCGGTTGATCCATCATTACCGGTTATTTGTTTGCAACCAGATTCAAAGTTCTCTCTGAAGTTACTGTGGCTTGCTGGAGTTTGTGCTCTCTCAGCAGGTTATCTGAAAAGGCTTTCGAAAGTTTCAGCATTGTTCCAGCAGCAGCAGAGTGGCACCATGTAATCACAAATGGCTGGGTTATTGTTTTACTGACAGAAACGCTCAGATTTCGAGAATTGTGCATTAAACATGCAGCCTAATAAAATATTAAGGTGCACTGCAGATGGCATTGCGAACCTAAAAAAATAGATTATTTATTTTCTTTCTCTCCTTGCTGTGTGACACTGGCATGAGCTATAAAGGCATCTTTGTGTTTGTTTTTCTGGTAGAGAAAGTTTAGAGTGAGCTAAAGCTGGTAATATTTGCGCTTAAGTGGCCAGAGTCATCTGTGGAAACTCACCGATGATAAGAAGTGCAATTCATTTAACCGAGCACCATTCTTCCTCTGCGATATGTTAAAAGATAGCGGGATACATTAGCAGAATGTACCCCCAAGTGACATCCGAGATAGAGCACCTTGCCCTATTTCACTCAATCAGTCAGCTAACACATCCCAGTAGCAGATCAGAGAGCCTAACTCCTGAAGCCTGAATCCAAGCTAGCTCATGGATTTGCAAGCTAACAGCGTGTATTCAGAAATCAACAGCTTTTCCTGCACCGAGGAGGTGTGACAGCTACCTACTCTACACTGAAACTGACAGTGAAACACAAAACTCATATGCAGCCCACTGAGAGCCTTTTGTTTTGAATTGCAGATTTCACTGGAAAGAATCAGAGTTATTGTTTTCCACAGTGAAGTCCAGCATGACTGCTCTGTCTTACAGTCCAACCAAATAAACGTCAGTGCGCACGTTCCACGTCTGAGTAGTCTTCAGGGCAGGTTAGCAGGAGCAGCTCGTCTGCTGGCAAAGGAGCAGATCTCTACCAAGTCCAGCCCCATTCTGGATGAATGATCTGCGCTCCCAACTGCCTGGCTCCCTCCATCAAACCTGGCCAACACTCATAATAAATGATAGTGTGGGACAATGCCCTATTTTCACCGCAGAGTCATCTGTCATGCCAGGCCAGACAAAGCCCCCAGAGTTTCATCATTTTCAACCATTGCTCACACCGAAGTTATAGAAAAGAAACCTTTATCTGTTCTGTAATGGTGGTGCAATGCCTCCAAAACACACTCAGACGTGTTTACGAAAGCCAAACACGTTTTCTCTTTTGGGGTCTACCAGGAGTTTGATATATGATCTCACGCAACCGTCTCTGTTTTTTATTTATGAGCAAATGTGTCTCGGTTCCCGGTCAACACTTTATTACATGGTTGTTCCATTCAATTTCATGTGTTAAGTGCTTAATTAACCCCCGAATTATATTGGGTGGCATGGAAATGCAGAGAGTTAATGGGTAATGTCAATTTGCAGGTTAATCAGGTCACCTTCTATCGTGTGCAAAGCAGCAGAGGCCCCGTGGTCTTGTAGTAATTGTACACCCGAGACTGCTTTGACATTCATTCTGAAATCCATCTCATCTCTGGTCATACTGTGAAAGCTGTGCTATAGTTACATGTCAGTGTACGGGAAGTTAACACGTGATGTACCAGTTCCTTTTCTTCCTTCTCCATCAAACAGCACAGCAGTCTAAGAATTAATTTCAGATTCAGAAGCAAATCCGTTACCTTTCTGGCGATAATGATTTATCATCTATTACAATTTAATGATAACGTTTATCTTAATAATTCTCTTCAGGATCACAGGATTGTCTCCTGAAAAAAAAATATGTTTCCAGTCATCTCATTTACTCCAATAATACAGCTTTTCAATCACTTTCCATGCTGAGAAGATGCTGTAGGGTCGTATATCATCTAGATTAAGCATGCAGTGGCGTGTAGAAGAGCACTAAACATAAACTATCCACCTGGTTAAAGAAGGAGGGATCCGATATGCAGACCTGCAGAGTCAGTGCAGAATGTGACCCTGACTTTAAAACGTAGCGTTCAAGAACAATGCTCCCATTTTTCAAACTGCAGAATGTATGTATGTGATGGATATTTCTTACACGCCACTACACATGTGACCTCAGGTCAACGCTATATGCTCAGGTGTTCACGTATAATCAGGTGGAACGGGGGCAGGCTCTGCTGAAATACAGGATCAAGTGGTCCTGTGTGGTTAGTATCGTGCTTTGATTATAAGAAGCATGTGATTTAGGCAGAACAATGTGCATTTTCTGCTTAAAATTGTACGTCCTAATTAAGACAGATTGCACGGATGCTGGAAAATTGCTGATTTTGAGTGTAAACCACAAGTTTCCTATCACAGAATAACTTGAAACGCTAGTTTTTGCCTTGTTTGCAGTTGTGCTCTGACAAGTTGACCGAACAGGTGTCTCGCAGCAGATATTGGATATCTCTTGTAAGCTGTTTTCCTTCTTGAGAAAATAAAGGATTTAATGGCTGACCAGTTGGAGACTGACGCAAGCCTAATGCATTTCACGGTCCATTTCACCGCCATGAGTACGCCCATTGACAATAGCAAGCCATATTTTATCAATATAATATTTCACAACAAGCGAGACAGTTGATCTCAGAGCGCAGTCGCGCACTCAAATATGCACGTGCACGCTCTAAAAATCGTTTTCACACAGCATAATGCAAAACATGAATAATCACACCAGCTAACATTTGACAAAACACGTGGGTGTGATCTTTATGTGCAATCTGCCATAAGTCTGGCTCTCTCCTGACTTGAGCCGCCACCGCTACCCTCAACCTCCTCCAGTCTCGGCTTCAAACTCTTCTCCAGGTGATAGATACTATTTACATGGCAGAGGAAGTGCTGTGAATGCTGTGAGTAAAGCACCTGGGCGCTGGCAGGCAAAGACAAAGTGCCTTGAGAAAGAAATGTAACAGCACTATCTATCTGGGTTATTAGAGTCGCCCCTCAGGATCCTTTTCAACAGAACACTGGCTATTATGTAGGCCACAGTGAAACAATGCAAGGAAAAAGTCTGGCTCCGGTAACACAGCAGAGGAATTAACTCTGAAGCCCCGAACCCTCTGCTTCCCATCCTACACCCCTAGCCTCACTAGTAGGATAATGAGAGAGTGTGCAAAATGGTAAAGTGTTTGTTAGAGAACACGAAAAGAGAAGACAAATCTATATATATATAAATATATTCACACACATTTTGTTCCACACCATCATGACAAACAAATTCTAAGTCATTATTATTCTGTCTTTTACTGGTTAAAAAGTACAGATGACTGGGCTCAGTTTTCTGCAAGCCAAGGTGGATTTCGAATCAGCGTTTTCTTTTTCTTCCTGAGAAATATCACAAGACATTCCACGGACAAGATACGCAGGTGAAAGTTTTTCATGCAAAAGTGTATCGAGTAGTGCAGAATTATAATGTGCTATCGATGTAAAGAAACAGGTTGGCACGTACTGAAAAGAGACAGCAGGAAAAATGGCAAAAAAAACCCGGCGCCAACAAAATGAATGCGTGTTTGCACCGATGTTTGCAAGACGCCGTGGACTGAGACAGCAGATGAAAGTCTGTAATTGATCATGCTGCAACCTTCCCGGCTCTTGCTTTGAATGTTTGAAATGATTAGTCTCCTGGCTGATGGATTAAAGCTAGGTGGGAGGGATAGGAGGGGCCTGCGAGTAGGAGAAAGAAATGAAACATGTGCACGCTAATTCTCAGTTGCTTTGGTGGTGCAGAATAATGGCACGGTGCTAATGTAAGAGTGATTGCATGCGCGCTCCCATGCTAGCTGGCTACGCCCCCAGTGTTCCTGTCGTTCCCCAGCTCCTTACTGTTTACTTTTTGACTATTGAATTAGTGGGTTAAAAATCTCATTAAGTAGCCTCCCTCTACCCTGCACTCCCAGGCTTCCACTCCTCCTTTTAATCAGCTGGTTTTGGTGGTTCATATAAAGTCTCCACAGTAACTTCAGCAGCCTTAACTCATACGCAATGCAATTAGAGACATGCGGGTTAATGAAATAAGAATGTAAAACAAGCAAATATGTGGCTGGGACTTTCACACAGAGCCGGCACACACATCATGCCGCAGTTACACATAATGCTTTATATCATCTACCTCCCACATGCACACGTACTACAACCTTCCTTTCCCTATATACAGTATGAACAGAGTACGAAAAAAACTAAAAATGGTGTGGGGGCACACGCATGTGCCGGCAACAACAAGTCAGCAAAGCTATGCTTAGACAGGGAAGTCATTAAGGGAGTATTTAATTAAGGCCGGGAATAAGGTCAACGTTGGAAGGACAAAAATATTCTAATAAAGAGTGGGTGTGGGTTACATCCACAGGATCCCACAGCACTCTCATACGTCAGGCCGGGCTATGAAGACTACAGCTCAGTCTCGTAACCAAGCTATTTCTATGCAGATTAAAAGCTCATTCATCAATTCAACTGCGCTCTTCTTTTGATTACATCTTCTCTTCTCTTCTCTTCTCTTCTCTCCTCTCCTCTCCCATGGTAGTCACTTTGGCCTTTCATGATATCACAAGAACAAATGTGCACCCATATTCTTAATTAAATCAATCTGTGAGGGCCAGCAGGTGCATCCGCTCACCTTTGCTGCAACTCACTCAGATCAACACACTCAGACTGACCTTGGCCATGCTAATCTGTGCCACCTGTACCTGCTGGCCCAACAGACACGGAGCGAATGGAGTCAGGTGTCAGATGATGACAAAGAGAATCGCAGAGGACCTCTGCACTGGCAATGGGAGAGAAGAGCTGACCAGACGCACTCCACTACACCAGAGTGTATATTACACACTTTTAACTGGTTCAAAGATCCTTCAAAATCATTATTTCACATTAAAATGAGAGTAATCAATAAACTTGACATGGGCTCAGTTAGGTTTTTTATCTCGTTAACCATTTACACATCTCAGCTAAGCACAAAGGTATTATTCCATCCAATATTCTTAACCTGCTCCTATTAAAGGTGTTAAAAGGTTTGGTGTGTGCAGGAAACTGCAGCTGCTGTCAGCGGGAATTTGTAACAGTTACACCGGGATGCTTCTTTCGGGTCTTATTATTACAGTGAACAAAGAAAACTAAAAGCTTGAAGGAGCTTCTTAAACAGGAAGGGTTCTGGAAATATATGCTTCATAATAGTGCTTGCAAAAACATGTGATAATGGGCTTGTGGATCAACCGCTGAGATTTTGGTTTCTGTGCATTCAGTAATGAGTAATGAGAGGCTGAGCTTATAAGGTGCGTAGGCAGTTAAAACAGTATACAGCTGACATAAAACAATGACATGTTATCACACTGCCACGCAGCTATGAAAAATTTGTGAATTTGTAACTTAGTGAACTGAAGATTCAATCCACTGGCCTTACCAACATGTAGGACGTCTTCCACTCGATTCAAGTATCGACAGCATCGATACCAGAGCTGGTATCGCTACAACTTTGTGTTGGCTGTCATATCTATTTTATTTATATCTTATAGCACATTTAACAACAAAGGTTGACCCAAAATGATTTAGAAACAGGCACATTTACATCCCTAGTCTCCAGATAACCCAGTTTCAAAATGCATGAAAAGCTGCAAGGTGCACTTTGTTATATTAACTATTATTGTGAGAAATAAAAGTGATTTAGCCGTCATTAAAATGAGTTTGGGATTTGAAAATTGATTATAATTCATCTCATAAGTCATGACATGTTGCTCGCACCGATATAGTTAAAAATATTGTTATTGGTATTGGCAATGCTTGCCTTGTATCGGATCGATACCAACATTTGTTATATCTCACAGCACTGTCTTCCGTCTTAACAACAGTTAACAACAAGCACACAAGGACCATATTTCAGTATCTGGTTAATTTCACTAACTCTGTGTCTCTTATTCTGTTTTTCTTTTTTTTCATGCGCCAATGTCTTTTCGTGTGGTGGAGACCAATAAACAAAGAGAAAGCGCGTGTCTGACATTTTTGTACTGTACCTGCAAACAATGTGAATAATGTAATGCGCAGCCCTATTAGTGTAAGATAAATAAATGTCACGGTAGATCTCCTGCCATGAAATTAACAATTAAAAAGGCAGTTTCTATAATGCGGCTGACAGCAGTGTTGGGTTGACTAATATGATTCTTTGTGTAACAACAGCACAGAGTGTATGTTTGTCATCGTCTTTAGAAAAGCAGTGAGCCTGCAGGCCAAGTGCATACTGCGAGTTAAAGCAATTCATATGATTTCTGTTTAGTCTTAGAGCACAGCCTTCACGGAGAATCTCAAAGCAGGATAAATCCATTCTCAGGTCACCTCCTTGACCACTCACACTATAAATAAAGAAAAACACACACACACACACTTTAAAGACCCATATACTGTAGCTACTGTAAAGGTTATGAAACAGGTGTTATGAAACAGCATTTTGGGTGCAAGTTTCTCTCAGTTTTACTCTTACTTTCATACGACCAGTCATTAATACTAATAAATCTGAAGGTCACTAACACTGTTTCTATGCAGCTTCAATTCTATTGATTTGGATCTTTGGTCTATAGATTTTAGTTTCCTCAATCCAACTATGCCCTCAGGAAGAAACACAACTGTAGCTTTAGACAAGCCAAAGTGTCAGAGAGCCAAAACCAATAAATGGACCAAGAAAGTGTGGGACCGGAGGAGAAACCTGTCGATCAGGCGATGCACTTAGGTCTGGGAAATTTCTGGACATTGAAACAGTTTTCACAATTTAGTCTCAGTAGTTCACCATACAGACATGAATACAGAGTAAAGTGCAGACTTTTAGATTAAGGTTAAAGAGAACTAAGCGCCAAAGAGTGGATTTCCTCCTTTGTGATGTTTTTTTTCTTTTTATGCGTTTACCTCATCTCTCTGTGGCTGCTGCTTCCAAAACCAAGTGAACAATATATTCATGATAAGCTGTGAGGAAATAATTTGAGTACATCCAGGCTAATTATAAACTGTCTAATCACACAAGGAGAAAACATAAAACAACAGCACGGATGTGACAGGGTCCAAAAAAAATGTGGGAATGGAAAATCTGAACTAAGTGGCATGCACTACCACAGCGTCTTTTAACTTGAAAAGCACTTTAGAGTGTTTCTCATTCACACATGCATTCACAACCTAACGGCAGTGGAGCTGGCATGCAAGCGTAGACTTGTCTTTCAGTATCACGACTGAGGACTCTGACACTTGGACAGGTTATCCAGAGTTACTGGATTAGTGTTCGCAGAGAAATGAAACGAACACATTTAAAAAGCTACACTGTATCTGACAAGCGTTCTGCTCCTATATGCTGTAAAAAAGCATGAGTGAATTTTGCAGTGTACACAACACTGAAGTTATATTTAATATGTTTAAGTGGCCTCTCTTCTTTTGATAATTGGAGGTGGGTGGCACAAGTACAGTTTTACCAAAGGTTAAACCTACAGATTTTAACTAACAGTGGCATAAGGAAGTTTTTTTTTTAGCAGAGCTGTCAGACAAGGCACAGCGTGTAGTCGAACGAGGATCGTGACATGGTTGAAGTCTAAAATTTGATGTGAGATGTTTTCAGCTATTAAAAGTGAAAAGACACCATTCTTCTGCTAGTTCGGTTCGATCAGTGGAACAACAAAAAGCCTGTCTCGCTTTGATGTTTGCAATCTGACTTTGGATTTGAGTAAAAGTTAGAAAGTTCAGCATTTTAATGACGCGTCTGGATGCCTTACCCTTTTTCATTAAAGGAAACTATACATTCTCTCAGATGTAGGAATTTTAAAAGTGTGGGTTTTGGGTTAGGTAATGGAGACAAACTATTTTAATACTTTCATACGTCTTTGAGCACAACTCTGCCACCTTCAAGTGACTAGAATAAATTAAAACAATTCAAGTTAATACACGTTCATTCCTCAATCCTTGCAAATCCTCTTTTACAGTTAAGATTGTGCCACCCCTATATAGTATTGTACCTTCAATAAAACCTGGTTAAGTCTCCTCATAATTTGTGCAGAAACAAATTGGCTTCTGCTCCCAGCGCAGTAGAACAGCATTCGAATAAACACGGCTGGCTCCGTATGCAGACTACAGCGTGCATTTTTTTGCTCGTTTCCAGCTTGTTTGCGTCTTACCTTGGTGGTGACATTTGTTTGATAAAGACGTTTTCCCGACTAGGCTTAATCACACTCTGCTCTTACTCATTCAACTAATCATATAAATCCCTGACTGCACATGAAGTGTACTCACATATCCCTCAAGCCTATATTACACAAACACTTGTGAGTCAGTGTGTTTGCTTGACACACTACAGATCCAAGTAGATATCTTATGTAGGGATTTCATTAAAATTTCACCTGGGTATGTGGCTCGGCGTATTTATCTGATGCACGGTTTTATGTGCCTCACGTTTCTACAGTACTGCGTCTACAGATCGAGCTGGACTTCAAGGTTATCGTTGCTTAACAGCTTTCATATAATACTTGAAGCAGGCTAGGGACACCGCATCTGGTCAGTTCACCCGAAAAAAACCCCCAGAAGTGCTTGCACTTATAGAGATCATATATGACACCGGTCACTGGGGGCTTTTTTCTTCTTCTTCTTTTTAATAAAACGATATATCAGAATCCGCCTGATCTGAGGTGCTGCATAAAGTATTCAGCATCTTCGCTCCTTGTGCCTTTAACCGCTCTCCTTCTTACTTCTCGTTCAAAAATCATGGCAAAGTTTCCTGTGGCACGCTGGAAAGAATAAAGAAGAAACACTTTGATCGTAAAACAAGGAGACAAGTATTTGTAGTGCTGGTGAGGCTTCAAGGCTTGATGGGTGTGCAGTTGCATGGTGGAGTTTGCCTGCAGAGAATGTGCGGGATGTGAATGGCCTAGCAGGAGCCTGGACAAAGACACACTATTACAGTTAATATGCACCCTCTGCTGCTGCTTGAAAAGAGACATTTGGAAAACTGCAGACTGCTGTGATAAGGGTGGATATGACAGTTCTTTCTCTCTTCCCTTCCTTCCCTCCTTTGCTTCAATCCCTCCAGCTCACTCAGTGTCTCTTAGTTCTTTCTCTGTGTCTCTTTCAACATTCTCCCTCCTTGTTTTTCTTCTCCTCTCTTTTCTTTTTGTTTTTTTCTTTGCTTCTTCTATCTCCCCGTTCGTTCATCCGCCCTCCCCATCTCCTCTGCTGGTGATGACTGTCCCCGGCACCTCTGTTCAGTCAGCCAAATGTCACATAACAGAACCTGAAATACCAACTTGGCAGTCGATATGGCAGAGAAATGATGGTGAGGGGGAAGGTGCTGCTGTCCTGTTGTCCCCAAAGGTGAGTGCTGGACTCTGGCACCCCGTGTATTGATGACAGCAAACCAGAAGCAGAAAAGGCCAGAATGAGTCAATTTTAATAATGTTTTGCTTCCTTTGTTTTGCATTAATGCTACATTCCAACGCACCGGCTACAAGTGAAGATGATTTTGACACTAATGGAGATTACTGTGGGAAAGGAAAAGTCAGAAAAGAGGCAGCATGTTTTTTGCTGCTGTATTTCTCTTTTTTCTCTTTTGAGTGCAGTTAGTCAAACTGAATATATTTTTCAGAAGAGCATTTGATATATAAAAAAACAGGATCAGACAGTGACAAATGATGGTTCGCTGTGGGTCGTAATGGCGCCTTTTTTTGATATGCAAAAGAAAAACATATGTCTCTTTTGCGTTGCTTACACTTTTTCCACTGCAGTCATTTAGCTACTGACTGCAGCTTGTCACAAATTTTTAATAGTCCCTGATCAGCTCCATGCTTGTGTCTCCACTAATAATGTATTTTCCTAATGCTGAAGAAAGCACTCGCATCATTAATATTAATCTGCAAGAGGATTGGACCATATTTCCTCAGTGGGTTGCATGTAGTTAATATTAAAAACTGAAAAATAAAGTTACTGTCCTTCAGGAGTTGATGAACAGTGGGGTTGACTGTTGTGAAAAATGTGAAATGCACAATTCCCTATATAGTATATGTACTGTTTTTAAACAGGCACATAGCTCACCCTAGTTTTATACTTGTCCAGTTCAGAAAAATAATGCTTGCCAGTGCTACATACAGCAGTTACACATATAGTACTATGTTACACCACTAAGTTAGGTACACGTAATGCAAATATTTAATCAGCTATGGCAACAACTTAATGGTTTTCAGCATGCAGACACGGTCAAGATGACCAAGAGGTTCAAAGTGAGCATCAGAATGAGCATGAAACGTTGTTGAGGCCAAACAGACTGGTCTAAGTGTTTCAAGGGCTCCTGATTTACTGGGATTTTCCCACACAACCATCTCTAGTGGTCTGAAAAAGAGAAACTACCCTGTGAGCAGCAGGTCTCTGGGTAAAAATGCCAGAGGTCAGAAGAAAATGGCCAGACTGCTTCGAGCTGATAGGAAGGAAACAGCTCCCAAGGTGTGCAGAAGAGCATCTTTGAACATGCAACACATCAAACCTTGAAGCAGATGGGCTAAAGCAGCACAAGACCACAATTAGTAGCAGTTCTGTCAGCCAAGAAGAGCAAACTGATGCTATAGTTTACACCGGCTCACCAAAATTGGAAAAACGTCGCCAAGTCTGATGTGTCTTGATTTCTGCTGTGACATTCACCTGCTGCAGTGTTACGGTGTGCGGGATATTATCTTGGCGCAATTTGTTCCCATTACTACCAACTGAGCATCATTTATGCGCCACAGCCTACCTGAGTCTTGTTGCTGATCATGTCCATCCCTTTACGACCACAGTGTATCTATCTTCTTCTGGCACGATAACACATCACGTCACAAAACTCAAATCATGTCAAACTGGTTACTTGAACGTGGCAATGATTTCACTGTACTCAAATGGCCTCCACAGTACCAGAGTTCAATCCAATAGAGCACCTTTGGGGATGTGGTGGAATGAGAGATTGGTAAATGGTAAATGAACTGGTTCTTACATAGCACTTTTCTATTCTACCTGAGCACTCCAAGGGCTCCATACACCATGCCTCGTTCACACCAGCACTTTTTTTTCGTTGCTTAAGTGCTTTCTATCTAACATTCACACTCTGATGGATGCATCAGAGTGTGGGCTTGGTGTTAGTATCTTGCCCAAGGATATTTGGCATGCAGACTGGAGCAGCCAAGGATCAAACCACCAACCTTCCGATTAGTAGATGACCCGCGCTACCTTCTGAGCTAAGCCACCCCAACAACATGTGTGATGCTATCATGCCAATACGGACCAAAACCTCCGAGAAATGTTTCCAGCACCTTTTTGAATCTTTGCCACAAATATTTAAAGCAAGTTTGAAAGCAAAAGGGAGTCCAACCTGGTAAAAGCAAGACGTACTTAATAAAGTGGCTGTGAGTGTATACTCTGTATATTATAAAAGAAAGTGGAAAAAAAAGGTAAAGTAGTGCTTGGCTGTTTCAGAGTACTTTGTATTTATAGTTTAACTGTGGGAGATCACCCAAGACGTCAACAACAAGACAGGGCCAAATCAATATAGAGAAAAATCATTAAAAATAATCAGAGCATTTATTGGCATCCCTATGCCAGCTATTAAGGAATCCTGCTTTTTTTCCACACCGTCTTCATTTGAGGATCCAATTTGTTCTGACCTTTAATGACACAGCATGTAACTGCTGGCTCTGGAGAGAGACATTAATAGACAGGAAAAAACTATTACCAGCCTGCTCTACCTAACTGTTAATAGCAGGGAATAGAAAAACTCCCTGGCTGCATGTCACACTGCAGCAGCTCCACTCCTTCTGTTACATACTAACTCTCGTGCTTATTATCTACACATTTCGCTTTTTTTTCTTCATCCGAGATGCTTTTACTGTCATTTTAAGAAAGCCTTATCAAGAGACTGTGGACATCTAAGATCTTTTGCTCAGGAAATTGAAAACAGTCTTCTTCTGGTATAATTTAGGCTGGGTAGTATTACAAGGATGAGTTATTGCACGTTAGGTCCATTATGAGACATTATGAATATCTTTGTAAATATCAAATGTGCAAGAGAAATGCACAAGTCCATTTATAGATCGAGCATTAATCAGACGGTGAAAAAGTACGGATTTCGAGTCTGTGTAATCTAATGTGAAGAGTTTCGATTATAAGAATTAAACAAGGTGCTTTTACTACACGCTGCACTGAAGGTTTATTTGTCCTGACCCCTATCAGGGGCTTTGTCTACTGCAAGATCCTCTACATGCTAATTATGGCCGAGTTGTTTGTCGCGGAGCAGCTCTTTCTCTTGTTTACTAATGAATACCATGTGTGTTGCTGCTGTAGCCTTGATTAGAATGGATTAGGTGACCTCTCTTCTCTCCTGCTTGTATCCACGTGAAGAGACCCAAATGCTCATCCTTTCTTGCAACCAAGCAGTCACACCTTTAAAGCGCATGTGTCATATCCAGTGGGATCTGGCTCCTTCATCTGGTTTAAAAGACTCTTTTTTTAAAATTTACCTGCTGAAACGCAGCTGTGATCACCAGGAGTTTGTCAGCCTGATCAGGGAGGTGAAGAGTGTCCAAAAATGGATCAAGGCTCTTTAAAGTGCACCTCAGTGGGGCACCTGAGGGGAGCGTGTGACCTCCAGGGTCCTCCAATCCATGCACTATTGTTTTGTTCTGCTAATTAAGAAGCAGTGTTCAGGCTGATTGCTTTCCAGTGTGTAATTACTAAACCGTCTGCTGAGAGTGCTTTCCATCTGAGTGCCAGCCTCTCCCCCTCGACCATGAGGAAACTATGTGAGAGCCTGGCGATGCAGAAAGCCAGGGTCGTGAACCTCATTTGCCCAAAAACAGGTCCAAGGATTCTAAACAAAAATGAAGGACAAGGACGGGTAAAGGATTTACACCAGCCAAGACAGAGCACCAGGCAGGTGTAAGCACCCTCTTTTTTTATCTAAAGGAAGAACATGACAGCCTCAGCCCACCATTTAATGCAGGTATTGCTATTATATCTCAGAGAAAAATACTGAATAAAGGTTCATTTTTTCAAAATCTGGATGTTATTCAAAACTTAGAAGAAAAAAAAAACTCAGACAGAGTGACTCAGGAATCAGGCTGAAAATATCATTTCCAAAGAAGCCAAAAAACACAAGTGGCACAGTTGGCCCAATTCTAATATAGCAGCACATTTACACACATGACGGATCAAATAAAGAAGTTTGCTTTCACATCAAACTGTAAATGTGAGCACAAGTATTACAAAATGTCTAACTACAGTAAATACCTCGTGGCAAATTTTCATTTCAATAAACATTTCCCCGCAACCGTCACTCCGCAGTAATAACAATACAATTGCAGGTGTCAAAGTGTCTACAGTACTGCTCTCCAGCATGCACGCTGGAACACCACGTTCGTTCTGTTTGATCTTTACAATGTATTCAGTATTCATGAACCCGCTAAGCTGAGCAGAATATCTTTTCCGAGGATGCTCGCCATGAGCCGCTTCCACAATATCACTGCTTAGAGGGACACGCCAGCAAAGTCTGCCTTCCAAATGAACGGCGAACAAAGGGATGCTTGATTTCCAGGTCCGAGTTTTAAAGCCACAGATGAGACAGAAATGGGAAAATTTGAGGAAATGCACTTAGCAGTCCTCAGGAATAATGAACATAATAAATGATAAAGCTGCAATAAAGAGCTACCTGTAAGAATAGCCATTACGCTACAAGGATGATGAACAATTTGAAGGCACATCAGCTGGTGTTTAATCTTCAAAGGCCACGATGCTCTAATTTTCAGTTTCAAAATCATATAATAGCAGCGCCTTGGTAACAGTAACATTGTTTGGGAAGAAAAACTGTGTTTGTTATTCAAAACTAATTAGTTTATTCTGAACATTTTTTTGGGAGCCGTTATAGAAGAAAACCACATTCTTTTTTGAAGAAAGAAAGTCCTTGGAGAGAAATTTGCAGTGAGAAAAAATACAGCTAATTGTAAGGTTTTGTTGTAACAACTGGAATGATGAAAATATCCTTTGGAAAGTTGTCACAATATATGAGGACAATGTTGTGTAAAAAGTGGGGCTGATGCCTAAAATGGGTGCAGTTTATCAATCAAATGCCAGGTAAATACAGGGCTGGCATAGCCGATACCAATACTTTTAACCTGTAAAGGCAGCTTATACAGGCTTTTATTCTGAAACTGTTCTTTTTCTTTTTTTTGGAGACCTGGAATGTAAATGTGCCTGCCTCTAAAACACTTTGGGTCAGCTTCTATTGTTTAAATGTGCTATAGGCTATAAATAAAATAGATCTGACGGTCAACACAAAAAGGTTCACAGATTTGCTACAGCATATACTTGAGGTATAGTTCCAAAAAACCTTAAAAAAAAAAAAGTAACATAATTTGGTGGGCTACATACTTTGTTTCTAGCCTCTATATTCAGTATCGATCCAATACCAATACTAGCGCTCGATCCCCTCACCTCTAGTGCACTCCTGAGGTTGAAAACACTGTGTACTCATTCAAAACATCTCAAAGTTGGACCTAATGCTTATCTTTCAGTGCTGTCATATTATCACCCCTGGAAAAAAAAGGCCTGATGGCAAGAAAAGCTTAGAAAAGTAGAAAATAATATCTGTGAGCTAGCATCAGAATTGCTGTCTGAATACATCTCCGGCCCTTTCAGTCGGGGGCAGAGTGCTCACCAGATGTTTACCTTCCCTGCCATGCATGAATGATGATGTCATCACCTGCCATCATCGTCCGCGGTGTGAAAGGCCTTGAAAATTAGGCGAAAATATAGACAAGTTGCGGCACCGGCCGCGATGCATGGAGCCTGGCGACAAGCAGTGCCAGATGCTAAATGAGTCAACACGAGGCTGTTAGAGATATCTCTCACACAGCAGTGCGGCATACATGAGAGCGAGAGGAGGAAAGAGAGAACACGTGAGGTAAAATTTCACATCAGCGTCTTCACTCAAAAATGTGTTGTAATACTCAAAGAGCCCCAGGTGCATTTCCTATTTCTGAGTTGTAAAACTTTAGTTACCAAAGGTCAACTATTCCAAAGATTTCTTTCCCCCCCTGTGCTCTAAGACACTTTCCAATTACATGACCCATAATTCCAGATATATTACAGCAGATGGCCACTCACCATATATTGTCTCAAGCATGAAATGGATGATGGTGATAATTGACCAAGGCATGGCCTCTATATGACAGGTTCATCTAATGATGAATGTGAGAGAAGACAGCAGGTGGACAGAAGAGTGGGATACTGTAACTCGTTTCTCCCCTTTTATCACAGCGTGAGTCCCCGCAACAACATCCTTCTAGTGCTCAAGGGACTGAAAAACATGGAAATCTTTTCTGTCTCTCGCCTCAGCCCCTCTCCTTCCATCCTCCCTTTGTGTGTGCGCGCTTATGCTCAACACAACTGTTCCATTTCATCAGGTTTTAGTCTCTGCTACCCATTTAAAAAAAAAAAAAAAAGACACTCAAAACAGGATTTGGGCTACCATTGTCCAGGAGAGACACTGTGCTGACAGCAGACATTTTTCATGCAAGCTGCTCAAAAGCTCGAGACGCAATCTGCAGTGCAACAGGAGAAGAGTAGGCAAATCATTGTGCTATGAAAACAAAAAAAAGAGTAAGAGCATCCAGAAATGAAGTAAGTGGCTTCAATTTCAGGATATGTTGCAGCACTAATGCGTGCGGCATTGTGTGTCATCTCCATTTCACCAATTACTCTCACTTCAGTCATGCCACAATGCTCCCAGTGCCATCTGTAATTCAAATGGAGCATTTTCAACCAACACAGGGAAATCTCACTATTTACTCCACAGATTCCTAAGCCAGTATATCATGCTAATTCAAAGCTAACATGTCAAGTGAGATCATTTAGACTGCAGTGCTTGGGGAAATCCCCTCTGGCACATTTGTGAATTGTAAAGAAGGAGTATAATGAAAATACAAAGAAGGATTGTTAGTATGCATTAATAGCAGAAATTAATGTATTTTTATGGTCTGGTTTGTTGTATCAAAGTAGCTGCAGGGTAAAAAAAAATGATGCCAGACTAAACCAGCCAGGACAATTGGTCCCTGAGCTGAGCTCTATCAAATCGGATCCATTTTGGTCTGCATCAACCCAACTAACAGTGACAGCAAAGAGGTGTAGCTGCGACAGAGGGAGCCGGGACGAAGCAGGTTTAATGTGATTTGGATTGAAAGAAAAAAGAGTAACTGAGTTTAAAACATTTCCTCCCTCGGCCCTCCAATTTCTTTGTCTAACCAAAAATAAAACTAGTCATCAAAAGCCATGTGTAGTTAACTTCTCGAATGCAATGTTCACATTAGAAAATTTAAAGTTCCTGTTAATGATAACAGGGATAAGAGTGAAGCATCTGTTAGCATAGCATGAGTTGCTGGGATATTTATATGCATTGAGGTGCTAAAGCTAGCTAGCAAAAAGGCTAGGACTGTTACCGGTTAATGCATTGTTATTGGAATTTTATTTTAATTTCACTTGATTTTTTTTCCTACCACTGAGCATGAAATTTACACAGCAGTACCATGCTGGGATTTTCAGCTGAAGAAAAAGTAAATGCGCATAATGTACCTAAGGCTGAGAGACATGGAGCGAGAGGGAGTGCAAAGGAGGAATAAAGAATGTGAGAAAAGGACAGAGATGCCAACTGGTTGCTCCCTGACTTTTTCGGATGTTGTAGCTGCAGTAGCTGTCATTTTTCCATCAGGAGGGAACAAAGTCACCTTGGCCTGCGTGAGGACAGGTGACAGGAGGAGAGGGAGGCTGCGGCGCTGGCGCCGGCCCCTGCTGACGAGGGCCGGTGTGAGTAGAGGTGACAGGAGCGAGAAGCTGCTCACCGGGGGCCCCTGACACCATACAGCACCTGCCCTGGGGAGATGCAGCATCAGCACATTTTTCTACAGGAACCTGGAATAGAAAAGCGGGGAGGGGAAGAAGTTATCAGTTTCCTTTCTCTCCCACTTTACTGCTACTTTATTGTGTTACTCCACTAACCCCTGTCTGAGAGAAAGACAGTGGCAAGGCCGCCTCCTATAGGATCACACTGTGAGCTCTGTCAAAATGTTGATTTTCTGATCTGTGAATAATCTGCTCAGTAGTCATTGCAGTACAGTGCAGTAGTCTTGAATCACCCCTCATTTCTTTATATTTTGCTTCCAAGGAGCCATACTTTATTGCACTTTTGAGGTGTTCTTGAGCAATAGTTCTCCAGGCTTTCTGAAAGTTGTGCCAAGTTTTTCTTTGCACACTGGCTGCTTTATCTCTCATTATCATTTTTTTTCTTCCATTCTTAAGTCACTTAATACCAAGTTATGAATAATTGAACCATAGAAAGGCATCTGACTCAAGGGATGAATCAGTGTTGCCTTAAGTTATATCTCTGGACACTTTGTTACTCGGAGTCTGTTGCAAAAACACTGGCTTCTGAGAAAGTCAGTGCATGGTTTAAGAATGGGTGGAGTATGATCATACTTCCGTGTACCTGTCAGAGGTCTAGTGAATTACACAAGAACTGGACTGAAAATCAGTGGCACAGAGGAGGTCAGGAGAGAGGTACAACAGCGTGTGTCTACAGTCATCTGAACAACATGGTGGAGGCTCTGCCATGGTTTGGGGTTGCATTTCAGCCAGTAGTGCTGAAATCTTGTCCAAATTAATGGAATTATGCATACAGAAAAGTACATTTTGATCCACTGTGAAATACGTGTGATCGGTAAAGGCTCAGTTTTTCAGCTTAACAATGATCCCAAACACACTGCTAGTTCAGTAAAAGCATGCCTGAATAGAAAAACACAAAACAGAACTCTATCAGTCGGAGCCTGGACCGCAAAATTATTGAAGTTGTCTGGGTTCATTTTGGCAGCCAATGGAACAAAAGGCAGTGAAGAAGAGCTTTGAACGTCCTTCAATAAGCCCGCAGAACTATTCCTGAAAACTACTTAAAGAAATTACAAGAAAACTGCCTGAGGGTTCAGACTGGGTTGGAGAATAAAGGTGGCCATTACAAATATTGACCTTCAAGCTCTTTAGAACTTCACAAACTCTTTTTGAGTCTTATATAAAAGTGCATGTTTGCATGTTTTGATTAATTGCTGCACCTATTTCCTAAGTTCCAAGAAAAATATACAAAAAAGTGCTTTTTCACAGTACTTCACATCGTTACTATACAACATGAGAACTTTAGACTCAAAGTTCAAACCACACCCATACTGAAACTTCATAGTTTCATAGTATTATGCCTGGAAAAAAATTATACAACCTACCACTGATGACACTATTTGACATACACAGGTCTGTGTAGCAGTTTTGGGTTCATTTTGAATTCAATCTCTTATGCAAAGTGGAAATCTCCACATTGTACTGCTAAATATCTCATCCCTGCGGGTGCTCAATATTTTTCCAGTGCTGCAGAACAAAAAATCATATATATGCATTTGATTTTTTGTGTGTGTTAATTTCCTTAATTTTCTTTCTCCTCTCCTCTTGTTTTCCCTCCTCTCTTTCTCTCTCACTTCTTCCTCCCAGGTCAGCATCCATCACCATGCAGGAGGCCACCTCTCCTCTGACAGCTTTGTCAATGTAAATTACTGCAGTCTGTCTGGAGTGGTCCCGGCCCAGGGAGAGCAGTACCTGCAGGGCTGCCCATCTCCTACACGTATGTGCAAGAACCCAGAATAACCAGCCTATAGGTTCATCCTTTTTTTGGACTCGCCCCTCTCTCTTGCATCTCTTTACTCTTGAATTCTCAGCATACTCCTGTGCACGTTGTTATTTTATTGATCCTAATCCCCTCCGTTTAACTCTGCAATAGCAGAACGACGTGTTTTGAAGAAAAGCGGGAGAGATGTTGTCTGGTTATGTTTCTGTCTGACCAAAGATTGCAGCCACCCTCGGTATAAACAAGGTTGTGCGCCGCTTTGATTTCCTCCATTACATGACTGATTTGGTTACATATTTCCCCTATGGAACTTTGTTCACACGGTGGTTTCTCCACTTAGAAATATGGCCTATTTCCTGCTTCAAATGAGCTCCCTCAGGATTTATTTACTAAATTGCAAAGGACGAAAGATAATTCATATCTCAGTAATTAGGCATGCAAGAAATACATCACAGAACCCAATACGCCTTGTTATTAAAAAAGAAAAAGCTACAGTTTGATATTATGTAGATTTAAAAGCCCTCCCTGAGGGTTTTTATTCATTAATTATTTCAGCTTTTTTTCTTTATTTTGACTCGAATAGAACATCAGCGTGAGCTGGTTTACACCCACAATGCTGAGCAAATTAAGAACAAAGATGACAGAGGAAAGAGGTGACTCCATTGTTCTTCTCATCTATGTTCCTTTGAAGAAATACAATACTCAAGGACTCATTTGTACAATATTAGCACACAACAAAGAAAAGCGGTTATGTGCATGTTGGCAGCCTCACATGACCTGGTAGGAAGGATGATAGCGGTGAAACATTTTGCATGCAGTGTGCATGGCAACCTGGATGCAGAGTCAAACTCCTGAACAAAACAAGCGTCGCTCTCGGCGCGCTGTTTATGTATGTGTGCGGCTGTAAGGTGTGGGCTTGTATCTGTTCGCACGTTTCCCTTCACACACACATTCCCGTGTGCATGAATACTCAAGTGTGTCTCTGATGTTTCAGCGATGCACAGCTCCGCAGAGATGAATTTCAAATGACGGAGAACACGACAACAACAGTTTCCTGAATTATTTTCCTGGAAACGGTGCACATTTTCTGCTTTGAAAGTTATAGCGCTATTATTATTAATCTCACTTGGATGCAAAACTTCAGGCAAACATTGTGTGAGTACACAATTTCAGTCTTCCATCCATGGTCAGTGAAGGTGCTCGAAGCTGTACAGCAGCTTGTCATCCCAGATTAGAGTTTCTGTTCTTTGGTTTTCTAAGCAAAAGCACAAAAAAAAGACAGACAGAGATAAATGCTCTGTGGAAGACTTTCCACTTCGCAACCTGTGTGTTCTAAACTGATCATATTTTAGAGGCAAGGTATGTAACTGGCAGAAAAAGAGCAGAAACACAAGCAAAGCCTGGAAGCAAAGCATCCGTGACATATTAGAGCTCTGATGATAAATATGTTTACGATTAAAAAAAAATAGAGCGATCCAATGCATATATTGAAACATCTTAAATATCCAGTGAGATTGGAAAATAGCTCTTCATATCTGGCCATTAATAAGTGATGATGTTGTGAGATGTTTCCTGATGACAGCACAGCAAGAGGGCACGCGACTAGATAGCAGGAGTCAGGGACTGGATTGAGTAGACCAGCTCTCCTTCAGGCTTGGGAGCACAGCCACCTGTCACTCCTCTTCAGCCCCAGCAAGAAATCATCCAATTTCATCCGCATGCAAGCAGAAGGTCACTGTGATGGTGGTTCATACTTTGAGAGAGCAGAGAGAATCGCTCTTACTTAGAGCTCCTTCCCCCGGGACTCTTGTTCCTCTCAATCACTTCCCAGACTCTGAGCACGCTAAGCCACTTGGCTTAGACTGTGGCCATTGCACTGTTTGCTGCATCCATTGCAGAGAATCACTCACAATCTGATTTTATCCTTAATAGTAAATTAAAGTGCGAAATTACAAATCCTAATTAAAGACGCACAGGCGCGACCAAATATATATCCAGTAAGGCCAGCGCGCAATCGTGCAATTTAGAGAAAGTTAAAGCAATCGGCAGCAGTTTTAATGAGTATTTCTTCTGCTCATGCTACAACTCTCATCTACAGTGCTGTGCAGAAGTCTCGAGCCACCCATCATCCCTATATATTTTACTTCAGAGGAGTCAGACTCGCTTATAATTTTTTTTAATGTAGCTAGTAAAAAACTCAAATAGCTAAAGCAGGAATAAAATAGATCTCCTTTTTTTCTTGTCATTTTCAGTCTAGTCCTTGTTCCTGCACATTATCAGAGGTATTTCTTTTTGTTTGTTAAGCCACTTACCACTGACCTACGGTATGAGTCATGGATCGTCTCGACATACACTGGAACAAAAGGCAGCAAACATCCGAAAAACAGTTTTTAAAACGTCCTTCAAGAAGCTTCAAGAGAAATATTCCTGAAAACTACTTGAAGAAATTACAAGAAAGCTTGGCTAAAAGAGTTCAGGCTATGTCGAAGAATAAAGACGTTCATACCAAATGTTGGCTGTCATGCTCTTTAGATTTGGGCAAACTGTTTTTGCCTTAAATACTGCATTACCATGTATGTTTGCCCATGTTTCAATGAATTGCTGCACCTGTTTCCCATTTTCCAAGCAAAATCACATCCTTCAACAAACACAGAGCTCATAATAAGAGGCGGTCGAACTTGCACAGTACACGTGGTTTCATATGAAGAAAAACAATTAAAAGTGACATTGAAACACTTGAATATAATGGTGTAAAATATTCAAAAGAGAATGGAGATTTGAAAATCTTTTCAGCCCACTTAGAGGCAGTGTAGTATTTTAAAGGTGCATTTAAAATGCCTTCTTTGTCCTTCTGTTGCAATTACTGTATCCAGATATGCCCACGGGGTATGCGCAGTATCACCAAACTCAAGCAACAAATAATAGATGATGGTCTACCAAACAGTGAGAAAGCCGGTAAATGCAAATGCGAGTTCTGCCAACTTGTCGGATGCCCCCACGTGCATGTACATAGCACAGAAAAACACATTCATTTCAAATGACAAGCATTTTTCTTACATAGCTCTAAATGTGAAACCAATTTAATAACACTACCAAGTCTGCTTTGTGTGTATACTTTGCTGCGTTCTTTTTCTTTGTGCCACAACCGAATTAATGGATTAATTAAGTTATATTAATTATTCAGAAAGCCGGATGCTGCTTGGGGACTTGAGACCTCAGAAATGGTAAATTCTGCCTAAATCTGTGCATGCAACAGTTATCCGAGTATGACCATTAAGTCTGCACTGCAAGGCTTTCTTTAATCCCACTGCAAACATCATTAAATGCATTTTCTCTTATTTGAAACATACGTTTTTAGAACACAAGGTCTCTCAGTTGTGTGCCAATGTTGCAGAAGAATGCCTAAAACCCGCCTGAAAGTCTTTGCAAACACAAATGTAAAAGTCAAGCTATTTCATGTTCAAAGAGTTATTTTTGCAGCACCTGTGTCATTTAAATCCTTCTGTCTGACTCTCACTGCGAGAAAAAAAAACAAGAGCTCTGTGAGAACAGCCTGCCTCGCGATGCATGGCTTAATTTGTCGGCGTGCAGTTGCCTGTCTGTGTTGGTTCACCGACGAGCGTCGAAAATCAGAGCTCGTGTCCTGGCGCTGACACGAGCGCACCAGTGGTTCCACTTCAGAGTGACACACAGCATGAGGCGGGCTAATAAATAAATTAATGAGGTCCGTGCAGCACCCTGAATTTAAAGGAGTCATCATTGTTGGAGATAAGCAGAACAAGGTGAATGCGAGTTCTGGGTGAAACTCTGGCCTGAAACACATGTTGCTGTAGGCTTTGATCTGGCCTGACAGCACAGGAGAGCTGCAGAAGACAGGCAAGACCAACAGTGATCAAAGTCAACACCAACATACCTCTGCTTTCAATATTTCATGGATCAGCACTGGATTACTAAAACATGTCATCATAAAACAGCTGACTTTCTTTTTTTGATTGATATTTGTTGAACAGGCATCACCCAAAACTCTTATGTGCTACTGAATCTCTGAAAGCACATCTACACAAATTGGATTTTTTTTTATTTTTTTCCCCCCACCAGTGCTTCATCTCACAAAACGCTGAAGAGACAGTGATGAGAAGTCATGTTTGCACTCGCTCTAAAGTGCTGCAATGAACTCTATGATCAGTACTTTACAGCAGGGTGAGCACTCCACCGCAGTGTTTTATTTACTGCCGCTGCTTCTCCTGCGAAACAAAGCAGCAGTGACAGACGCGCAGAACAAAATGCTGAATGCCTGAATCAGAGAGGATCTGACGCGATGACACTGTGGGACAGAAAGACGACACACTTCCCCGCTTTGCATTCACGCTAAACTCAACACCTGCAGTATCACGACCTTGATATTACAGCAAAACCCCTCAAAACAGGTGGCGTAGTGGCTCGAAAATATATCTAAATGGCAGGTATTAGACGGATTGATGTGTATTATCTTATCTCGCTCAAATATTATCCCGTAGCCGTTTTTTTCTTTTAAATATTAATATTCCCATCATCCTCAGTGGCACTTTGTATTTAGTCCTAATTAACACATGTTGTTGCTTCTTATCATGATTTATTGACACTGTATGTCAGCATCTGCAGCCATTTATACTGCAGCACACTCATGGTGTTGCTTAAGCAAATATTGAAGCTGCCAGTGTACCGAACTCTAAGCTAATTTCATGGCAGGTTGTACTTTTGCAAATGAAAAAAGAAAAAAACGGCAACACTGGCTGCCAAGTAATTTCCCTCTCCTCTGTCTATCTGTTCACCTGTTATGCTTTGTGTAGCAAACCTGCAGTGCATTTAATGACTAACACTTGTTCAGATTTCACCTGGCCGGGTAGAATCTGGGTTTTTTTTACATGATGCTGACTTTCCTGAAAGCCTCCACTTTCATCTAAATCTCCCAGTCATGACTGAGGCAGAGAGAAAAAAACAAAAAAACAAGCAAAACCAATAAAGACCTTCACTTTCACTGGATCTAATCTTTGTGTTTCAAACACACACAGCAAAAAGCGTGTGACATTTTCTTTGTTCTAAGCCCAGAGGGAAGACACACATCAGTTTTTTGGTGTTTACTACATTTTTTTAAAGTCCATGCCAAATGCAATGTTGGATTTTGACCTTTGAGGTTGTTAGCAGTAGTAACACCACAGCAGTTAATTAATTTGACTTTCTATCACTTCTCCAAAGAAGGAGACACGCTATTTCATGGCAAAGCAACAGACTGCAGAGGACGAGGCCCTCTGTGTTTTTATTGTATCTGCAAAGCAGACGCATAGAGACATCCCCCCCACTAAATGAAATGATATGCAAAAACTAGCAAGTTAAAGATTGTTGCAGTCTTCGCTGTACCACTGGGCATTAGTTTCCAAATGTACTTCTAATTAACACCAAAAACCAAGGTCATATTCTTTCGAAGTATAACAGATTTACTCATTTACACAACAAGAGTTGATTTAAATGCAAATTACAGTTTTGCTAAATTAACTTCGTCTCCTTAACCATCGGAGATTTAACTTTGCTACTGTAAAAACAACAGGCGAGGCAGCGAGATGCAGCTTCACAGCATCCCTGACTCACAATAAATTCCCACGTAATATGCCACTCGGACGTTTTAGACAGGGACGTGAGCGGTTTATAGCTTTTAAATGTGAATCGAATGCTTGATTTGCGGTGTCGTTTATTAAACAAAAACACACCAACAACATTTTCAGTAGATTCTGCCATCCTACAAATCATCCTACCATCCACATGTAGTATTTGGGGAACGGCAAAGAGCAATAAAGAATCCAGAAAAGACATCGGTTGAAGCGAGTCATAATATTGCCTTTTTTTTAACCTTCCATTCTGATTGACAGAGTCGTGATAATGTTTACCAAAGGTCATCTGGGGAACACGGCCAAGTCCGCATCGACAGTTTGCCACGTGTAATTGCTGTAATCTGCCCATTGTCTTAATGACACTGTCAGTGGCCCCTAATGACCCGGCTCAGACGTCACCTGCTGCACTGTATTAATTTGAACTGGCCCCACATTGGGAAGGTTATTTTTTATTGTGTCTGTCAGTGCCTGATAAACCCCTGCACATCATCCATCCTTGTGAGGCAAAAGAGAGTGGGAGGATGGAGAGACTGAAGCATGTTACAATTCTCCTCATCCCACTCTGTTTTCTTCCTTCTCTCTGTCTCACTGCCCTGTATTTATTCTCTTTGTCTTTATTCCTTATTTCTCTCCCTGTCTCCCATTAGCTTACCTCCTTTTTTTCACCCACCCATTGCATTTTCTTTTTTTCTTTTTTCTGCTCCACATGGAGGCCCTAATATTTTCCCGTGGGGCACCCACTTCTCTCAAACGGTGATGAATGGCTCTGGCTTCTATATCGATTTCCAAACTGAAACAATTTAGGGACAAAACAAGTAGCAGTTTATCATATTGATTTTCTTCTGAATTCAGTTTCTCCCTTTAAGGTGACTCTGTGCACCTGAATGAATACATGAGTGAAAAGGGTAGATGAATGCTTAACGCTTCCTTGTTGAGCAGTGACTGAGATTTAAGGCCAGCTTTGCAAACGCCACTCTTCTCAACGTGCTTTTTTTACCTGAGAAGTCAATGTAGCAGCGGGGATGTGTGTAAAAACAGGTTTCCCAATTCATGACCGACCCCCTTTAAAGATATCTGTCATTGACGGAAGTATGCATTGCATTGGATTTTAGTCACGTCCGACCAACAGTGGAAATTGCACATCAACAATTCACACGGTGCGGCTCACCATGCTGTGATGCAGATCAAAGTATTATTATCGACTCCATTCAAAACGGTTTAATTTAGCATGCGATCCATATTAAGTTTTATAAGGTGACCAGAGGCGGGAAGATCATCGAGGACTCGTCTACAATCACATTATACGGACTAACTTTCCCTGTTTTCTTTTGACGGAGTCAAGTGTCAAGATCGTCTTTTAATACCAGATTGGATTTGATTACAATCTGCTGACGCCGCACACCGCGACACACCTGAAAAAGCATGTAGCTCTGCCCTGAATGCATTAGTGCTGACAGTAAAGTCACAGGCGAGCGGACGTGCCCTTGGCCACAGCGATCTTTTGCCTCACCCCAAGCGGTGACCAACACCGACAGCACAGCCGAGGGCGGAAATTGGCCGGGAATGGAAAGGCCTATTAGAAAACTTAAAGCAAACAAACAAAGGAACAACCGTGGCGACACAAGGGATGACAGCTTGGTATAGCAAGCACATTATCTGCTTAACCTTATGTCCTTTCCTCATGCTGGTTCTTCTCTCCCCAGCTGGCTAAATTAGCTTGACTCATAGGGATGCCTGAAACAGAAATTGCTTTTACAAGAAACATCTGCAGGATGGTGACAACAGCAGGGAGCGCAGGCAGTCAGATGGACGTGCAGCTTAGGAAAATCTATTTTCTTAAGAAATTTTCTTAATGGCAAAAACACATTACCAGCCTCATGATAAAATCGCTGGGAAATCAATATGAAGGAAATGGAAAAGGGGTACTGCTCAAAGAGGCCCAAGAAACAGAAAGAAAGTAAATGTTAATGTTTTATAAGACCTTTATTTGTCATACTAATATTTACCTACTTTAGTGATGAAATGGACCTTCATCAGCACATTATAGCATTAGAAACGAATCTTTACCTCAGTTTGGAAGAAATTCTATTTTCCTGTCCCCCACTTTTTTCTTTATATCTCTGTCTTGTACATGTGGGTTTCATTCAAGACTGCTAATTTACAGCTGGACAAAAAGCACCCCCACTCATCATTAATAAAATCAACAAAGGACTTACTGTATTTTAAGTAACCCCGAGTGAAAATTTCCAGTTTTTCTTTGAGCGACACAATAGACTCTTTTGTTCCAGAAGCTGTTTTGTTTGACCTTTTACAATCAAATGAATCTCACGCAGGTATAATGGAGGTAATAATCTCTTGCCACAAGGCAGCTCTATTTTGGTGATTAAAAATATTACACCCACTACTGTTATCAATAGGAGCGTTATTTTCGCAGTGCAGCAAAAGTTCAGCAGTGAGTGATAAAGCAAGAACTGAGTCACTGTGCTTAATTTCGGTTCGTATTCACACTTTGCTTTAAGAGTGCAAAGAGGATTCCGTCTGTTGTGCACTTACTAACATTTTAACAGAGAAAAAATGTCACAGGATTAACAGTTGCATTCATCTGCTGAACATTTTGTCCACAGGAAAGTAAGTAAACAACAACTGACTGGCAAGCTTATAATGAATATTTATGGTGGCCAGGAGATTAGTAAATTTGACCTTTGGTATTATGCTAGTGGTGTAGTTCAGGGATAGGGCATCTTCACATATCCTAAAACTAATGAGCCGATTCCACTGGAAGCTGCCGTGGATCATTTTAGTTAGTTGTTGTCCTCAGAGAGTGAATTTTAATGCCATCTCTGCCATCATCATCATGCCAAATACCAACTTGTATGCAATATATATTACATATTACTGCTATGTTATTATCATTGTGCAGGTTGCATGACTGGGACATGACACCTTTCCGTGTGGCGTTTGCATGTTCGTCCTCTGTCTGTGTAGGTTTTACCCATGCACTCTACATGTCTTCCTCCTATAGGTCATGCACGCTAAGTTAACTGGTGATTCAAAAGTATCCGTAGGTGTGAATGTGTTTGCACTGCATCAGACCGGTGATATGTCCAGATTGTACCTGTCGCCTGTTCCTGTGACAGCTAGGATAGACTCCAGCACCCCATGATCCTCAACTGCATGGCTGGATGGATGCTTTCTTTATCACCATGGACACTTAATAGTCAGTAATTTGTCAGTATCAAATACAAGCTACTATTTAGTTAAATTAGTGCCATTAAATGTGCTATCTCTGTTTCAGAAAACAGTAGCACCCATTAAAAATCTGCTGCAGTATGTTTAAAGAGGGTGGCAGATTCTGGGAAATATTTGGACAGTTTTATAATTTTATTACAAGATGTCACTTAATGGAAATGCTAATTCCTCCTCAAATATCTTATTTGAAAGCTATCGTGCTTAGTTTTCTGTCTCCTGCAATAAGTTTGATGAGACACTTTGCATTTTTGTCTTCATCTCATCTTTACAAAATATGTGGGTGGGGTATGGGAGGGGGCAGTTTTCTAAGTTCTGACTGTTTACTTGCACTTTCCTGTGCACCGTATGCACTAAAGAAACCATGCAGTGAAAAGGTGAAGCATAAGATCGCATACCATGTGATGCATTCAGAATGCCGTGCAGGTTTTACAGTAGACTACGTCACAGAGCTGTTCCCTATGACTGCCATGCTATTTTGAAAAAGACCTTTTTTGTGACTTCTTCTTCTTCTCCCAACACAATCTTCCACAGATATTTACTTTTAGCTCTGTATTGTTCTCAAAATGCTTTTGGACATTCAGTAGAAAAAGCTGTCTTTGGTGTATTCTGCATGTGCAGCTGAGAATCTAATTTTGCTATAATTTATCTACTCAAGAAAAGTGTGTGGAAGGAGAATGAAGCAATAATGCTCTGCTGTGCAAACAGCCGAAAAAAGGAAAAGAAAAGCTGTGGTGGAAGCAGAGGCTGGAAGTAGGTGGAAGCAGTGGCTGCTGTGTATTTTGACCCGTGTGGCTACTGGTGGGGAGAAAATTGGTATCAACTATTCTTCCATTATGTATTTCTCCCTGCAGGGCTGCTGAATAGAACTGCAAAAATGGTGGTCAAGAAAAGGTTTTGCTTAAGAGAGCGATGTTCCAAACATAAATCCAAAAAGTTCAAAAAAGAAAAACATTTCTGAAAGCATAAACTTCTCTAAAAGTGCACAGAATTGCTTGCTGCTAGCTTGCAGGTCTAAGTTAAGAGTCTCACTCACACAAAAAAGCTTAGCAAAACTTGACCTTCAAAATAAAAGCGCAATAGCCAGATTAAAATATTTATAACTATATTTTCTTAATTAAGAAATAGACATTAAAACATACACCAAGTTTATTTAAATCATGTTAACGTTATACTGATAAGAGTCACAAAAAGCATATTTGCAACAAAGTGTGAGATATTTAAGTGTTTTAAATAAAATGTCAAAGTGGGTAAAAGGTACAAAGTCTGATTTAAAGAGAAAAAAGGGCAACATCATGTCAGTTTTTTGGCAGAGCAGTCAGTGATGGACTTTGCAGGAGGATGTGTGGTCACACCAGGGTGACCTTTAGTTAAGTGCCTACAGCTGTGCCCATAGGATGTTGTCAGGCTAGTGTTGGCCCTGAATGACCTCTTTGAGCTCAGCAGCACACTCCCACACCAATATCTCAAGGCCATCGCACCTTGCAATTCAAAAGCAACGAGATTTATTGTAGAGATATCGAACTCCAGAGAATGCATAAGGTGTGAAAGAATAGCAGATGATTATATTGGTGCACTCTGAGCAGTGAGTGGTGCTTTTTGTGAACACAAGCTTCGAGTGAGTGCTTGTTTCCAGATACAAGTTTTCTTCTTTTTTCCCAAAGCAGCTGAATGTCACTGAGGTGGTTTGTCAAGTGTGTCTCTGGCTCTGCATTTTAGATCAGTATTAATGCAAGCGTGGACAGGTACATGAGAAAACTGCACATTTTAGATTTCATTAGCAAATCTCTGAAGTAAAAAAATATTCACTCATGTTTTTTATACTTTTTATTTTCATCAATATCACATATTTAATAGGCTTTTTAATGTGATGATACATGAAACAAATAAGAATCAAAGTAGGGGCAGCTATCCTAAAACAACACGCATTACTATAAGATTGCAGTGGATTTTCTCAGCTTAATATTTATAAAAAAATATGTATCTAATGGAGGGCAATGAGTATACAGTACATTCATCTGTTCAACATTTTGGTCCAGAGAAAAACATTTCAAAAACTAGCTTCACTGTAAATGGATTTGTGTAGCTCGTAGGAGAGGGACATCAAATTCATTTCTCATATCGTGGGCCACATACGGCGCACTTTGATCCTAAGTGGGCCAGACCAGTGAAACTTCCTTTTCTATCAGACATTTAACTACACATTTAATCCCCGAGAAGTCTTAATACCAGGAAAAAAAGTGCAATTTCAACGTGATAGTTTCGCATGATAAATGTGTAAAATTACAGAAAAGGTTGTGGTAGCTCATTCCCTTGACAAATCTTTCAGCAGATATTTCTGTAGTAGACGGAGAAAAACTGGAACTTTTCTGTTAATTAATTTTTATATCTTACTTTACTTATTATTATCATTATTATTATTAATGGAAAAGCTGTAAAACTTAAAATAAAAGTTAAAAGTTTAAAATCTATGCACTCCTTCACATTTTCCTGAGCTTTCTGTGGGCTGAACTGAAGTCTTTGTCGGGCAAGTTCTTGCAGACAAATCGCGTCTGGTTCGAAAAAATGAAACCACTGTGGAAGTGCCTTAAACCTGCATTCTGTTTGAAGGCCAAGAGATGGCAACAGCTGTGGTTGAAATAACTCTTCTGGTCCTATAGAGGTCTATCAGAAAATAGCTTTCTGCCTTGAGCTCTGTAAACACTTACCTGATGGGTTTATGCACTCAGTCGCTCCTTCGGATCATACGGAATAAAAAATGAAGTGAAAAGATGATTATTCATGGTATGTGCAATGGCTAATAACCTACTTTTGACAAGCTGTTAGGGAATGAGCAAGCAGTTTCACATTCAGACCCCCTCCTCTTGTCACATCCTGTTTTTGAAACCAAGACCAGCCAACCAAACAGTAATTCAAACACCAATACACCACGTCATGGTAGCTACGTCCATCTTTTTTTTCTGTCTATGGTTATTGATACTTATGGTCCCTCAGTTTAAACTTCTCACCCCACCCAGTTGCAGCAGATGGCCCCGCCCCTCCCTGAGCCTGGTTCTGCTGGAGGTTCCTTCCTGTTAAAAGGGAGTTTTTCCTTCCCACTGTTGCCAAAGTGCTTGCTCATAGGGGGTCATATGATTGTTGGGGTTTTTCTCTGTATGTATTATTGTAGGGTCTACCTTACAATATAAAGCGCCTTGAGGGGACTGTTGTTGTAATTTGGCTATATAAATAAAATTGAATTGAACTGAATAACCTTCATAAACTGTATTAAACTGTACAGTAATTTAAGAGTAAAATTAGCTGAACACCTTCTATTGCTTTGACTTTAGCCGGCGGTGTACAGAAGGTTTAAATTTATAGGATTAAATCTTCTGTATCACTTCGCTATCCCCAGGGGATGTTTCGGTGACATAAGATCAAAAATGTATTATATATTACTATTTTATCAATCTGTCATGTGTAACGATCCCAGAGTAATCTCTGATGTCTAACGAGCTGCTTCACTGGTCCACCAAAGTCCACCGGACAGTTGCGATCGATCTGGAGCGTGAGCGTAACCCAGCTGCAAACAACTAAGCTGAAAAAAAAAGGACTTTTACAGTTTTTCTGTTGGTTTTTATTCCATGTTTACCTCCTGAGTCACAGTCTATAACACACTCACCCCCAAGAGTTTCTAACTAAACTTTCTGATACAGGCAATTAAACTGAAATGAATGAAATCTCCTATTGCTTAGATGGATGCCCTCACAACACATGTGCATGACGCTGTCTTTTTAAAGTTGTGTGCACATAATATGATTGTAAGAAATTCATAACCCATTTAGTTCTACACACAAAACAGAGGAAAAATCTTAATTAGAGAGTTTTTCATCTCCAGCATACCTGACCTTTTGTTGAAAATGAGCAGTTTGTACCAGACTCTGTTTGGTTTTTAATAACTAGAAGAGGACATTTTTATTACCAGCTTTCTACATGTTGGCACATGAGTTGCATTTTGATTCATGCAGTACCTTTTGATGAACCAAAATGGAAAATAAATTATAATCTAACCAAACAGATACCTCGGGGAACGTTTAAAGCCACAATCATTAAAAAAAACTGCAGAGAACAGAGAAGTGGCACATTATGTTTCTGTTAAACAGTTTTCAATTTCAGTCCACACTCGAGGAAATCACTTTTCTTCCAACACAAACCCGCGCACTTTCATCTGGGGATTGAATTTCGTCTTCCCAGCAGTTTTTTTGAACTTCATTTAGATGAAATCAAAGTATTTTAAGTAGTCAAGTGACGAAGGGTTCACCAGCATGTTCTAAATTTCTGCTACAGTATGCATACCTCTCAGAAAGACAAAGATAGATTTCCTGTGTTGCACAGATCAACCCCTCTTTCTGCCACTGCTCAGTGGTCCCCGCACCCACCCTCACCCTGGCTTCCTGCAGGCAGCACATACATCCTGATGCCCTCAGCGGCCATGGGTCTGGGGTGCAGCACTGAGCTTTAAACTGAAACAATAGATTATTGTCACCTCGGCCATGTTAGAGCCAACAGTGAAGAGGGCCTTCTGAAAAGGACAATAGGGTATGAATTGATTTATGAGGGTTCGGGGGGCCATAATGTGCAGTAGTAACAAGGAATCAATGGGCTAGAAAAATGCTAACAGCAGCCCTTTATGTTCTAAGCCTTTGTCTCACCCAGAATTTAATTAATTTCTCTCCTTTTTGGGAGAGGGTGGAGTGGTGATGGAGAGGCGCATCAGTCTTCTCCCATGCTGCTGCTTCATTGCAGTTTATAAACTAGCTCAAAATGGCCTTTATGAAAAGTGAACATGACAGATGTGATGGCGTTCCTTTAAAAATAGCTCATCCCATTAGGACTGTAATGTATTTTTTTTTTAATTTCTTACTATTTTAACTGAGAGACTAAAACAAATAGATAAGAAAGACTTTTGATGTTTTTTAAATCTGTAGGTTGCTAAAGTAAAACGAGGGACAAAGCAAAGAAAATCTTGCTCCAGATGGCACCGATCGCTGGTGTTTACCTGAAATCATATCTCAGATCATCTTGACTCATTTTTATGTATGTTATGTTAATCAGCTACCTTATGTCAAGCATTTCTGTGAGGCTTAAACTTTGTCAGTAAAAAAGAAAAGAAAAAACAAGAATTAGTCCTTTTTTAAATTGTAGAAAATATGGTATAGAAACGAACTGTAACGCCATATTAAATGTACAGGTAAACAAGCATAAACAGTGACATACAGTGTACAGAAAGTTATTAATCCTGTCATCTTTTTGCCGTCACTTGTTTAACTTAATTGGCGCGCAGCTATGTGAGAACTGCTATTACATTTAGCAAAATAAAACTCTATCCTCAGGCTTTACCCAGAACTGTGCCTGATGTATTGGCTTTCTGTCAGGAAGTGTTAGATGGAATATGATGTGCTATACGGTACATTAAATGATGGCCTGTATATCAAATTAGTCACTGAACTGTCGACGAATATTACACTCAAACACACTTTAGTTTGGCTCGTATGAAGTGGTGTGATTTTGTTGGCAAAGACTGTTTGATAGCAGTTTCTTTACCAGTTAAGTGGCGGTGGCACAACAGCCAGTGACTCAGCTAAACCCAGTGTCATGGCTTTAGGTGTGGTAGTTTATAGGAAGGTGTTTTTTTCCTATTAATCTGTGGAAAAGAAAAGAAAAAGAAACTAACTGTTAAATCTCTGAAAAATGCCTCGTCATTATGAAGTGGAAGTGCTCAAAACTGCAGCTTAATGGATGTCATTACATATTTCTCTTCATCAGCTTGCATAAAAGTAAACTGCTTCTCTGTAACAGCATAAACAGTATGCTTGAAAATACAGTTGGGGTCTGAAGTTTACATGAACTCAACAGGCATGAATGTCATGGTAATTTGGGGCTTTTAATGATTTCTTTGAACTCCTTTTTTTCTCAGGGTGGAATGATTATACAGCATAAATCTTTAATGACTTTAAAAATCGTGAATTTGGCGCACAAGTTTGAATTTATTTTGGCTTTTCTCTAATCCACACAGAGTCAAAAGTGTACACACAAGCTTAGATATGTACATATGCTCTCTATTAATAAGTCGTGCTGAAGAACAATATCTTCTACAATAGCTTTTACCTTGACAACACCAAGGCCTTTATCACTATGAACGACATCTGTTAGTTTCTTTGCCAGCATAAAAAGTATTTGTTTGACAGCACTCACTGAACTGACTGAATACTATGAAAAATGGGAAAGTCCAAGAAACTCAGTAAACATCAAAGAAGCAGAATTGTAGATTTAGACAGCTTGAGAGGGTCTCTTGTAGGCATTTCTAAACTTGAGGATCATGAGTTCAAACAACTGTACACAAGTGCAAGTTATTCAGATGTGTCACCACTTTGCCAAAGCGTGGAGCAGGACCAAAACTGTCACCCTCAGATTACAGGAAATTTGTTATGATGTTCAGGAAACACTGAGGCTCAAGCCTGCCATGAAATGAAAACTGCTGGAACACCAGTTTCTCTGTCCAGCGAAGTTAGTTTTAAATCACCATGGACCGAGAGGGTGCTGACCAACAAAGAAGCTCCTGCACCAAAACAGCCATTTTTAACCTTGAATTAAATTTGCAACTGTCATCATGGACAAACCAAATGCCTTCTAAAGACATGTTTTTACAATCAGAGGAGACAAAGATTGAGCTAACTGGCCACAAGGACAACAGGCATGTTTGGAGACTTTCAAACCTGAGAACACTGTACCAGCTGTCAAGCATGGCGGTGGTAGCATCATGCTGAGGGGCTGTTTTGCTGTCAGTGGTATTGGTCTATTGCACAATGAAAAAGGAGAACTACCTCCAAAATCTTCAACTTCACCCTTACATTAACAGCTGTATGGTTGAAACTTGGACACAACTGGCTGTTTCAACAAGACAATGATCCCAAACACACGTTAAAGCTGGTTTTGGAATGGATGGATAAGGCAGACTAACATTAAGCTCTGGAATGGCCTTCCCAAAGACTCAACCTCAGTTCTATTGAAAATTTATGGATATGTTAAAAATGAAGTCTTCCAATTCTGCCAAGAAGAGTGGTCAAATATTCAGCCACAACTAAGTCAGAAGTTTTTGATGGCTACCAAAAGCATCTAGTTAAGCCACAACTCGCTAAGGGACATTTAACTAAATATTAGTGGGTGTGTGTGTATATTTAAGCCTGTGTGCATGATTTTACTCCTCTGTAGATAACAGAAAAATGAAATTCTTGTTTTATAAAGTCATTAAACATGCATGCTGCACAATCATTCCACCCTGGAAAAAGAACATTTTCAAAGAAATCATTAAAAGCCCCCCAAAATTCTCCTTCTTAGATGTTCTCTGAGTTTCTTGCATTTTGTCATTGTTATGAGTATTGGTTAATCCAATGAGTGCTGTCAAACAATTAATTTTTATGCTAGCAGTAGTGCCAAATCTTGATTACTAATGAGACGTTAATAGAGCTTGGCCTTGTCAAGTTAAGACAAATTGTTGAGCATTCAGCACCACTTAATTAAAACCTTTAAGCGATTGCTTATATTTGAGACTGTATGTATAAATTTGGATGTGTGGATTAAAGAAAATAAATTCAAACTTGTGCACCCAGTTCTTGTTTTTCTAAAGCCATTAAAGATGTATGCTTTACAATCATTCAATCTAGAAAAACAACAGTTCTAATAAATTAATAAATGCCTAAATTGATGCGTGTATGTAAACTTCTGACCTTCTGACCACAGCTGTACAGGAAGTATCCAGGGTATGTTGTATAAATATACAACTTACACCCTGTGTGTGTGGGTAAAGTCATCCGTTAAATTTTTTTTCCTACTTTCAAAACTCTACTCATCTCTCTTGCATGGTCGATTCCCCATGAGAGAAAACAGCGCCCCCTTACTACGGCTAGCCAATGTCCTTGGTGCTGATGTGGGTAACTCATAAAATATTCTCAAACCCTCGTGAAGAAATAGTTGCGGCAAACCAGAAATCTATATGAGTGTTTTCTTTTTTCTTTTCAACTTTTTGGAAGTGCAACCAGAAATCAGATGCCTGTGGTATTCTGGATGATTACCAGTGGGCTTCAAGTGTGTATCATGGCAGTGAGCTGTAAACAGGGTGCTTTGGGATGATCGGATCACAGTCCTACAACAGCTCAAGGTTAAAGACATTTAAATCTCTAGAAAATACGTCAAACAGTGAAGACAGGAAAATCAATAATCCTGCGTCACATCACTGCTTTAGTGTTACTTACTTTACATGCATACAGTAGCAGAATCAGGTTTTCCTTATAGGGCTGCCAGGCTGAGACTATTCTGCAGCATATGTTTCACATAATTTCATATCGGTTTCATTTAAACCCAGAAGCTACATCCAAGTTTTACACTGTCTATAGCTCCGGTGCAACCAGTCACTCACAAGGTAAGCTAGTAAAGCTTTATTAGCAATTAGCATGAGCTAAACTTTAGCTGCTGGCGACTAAAATTGTTCGTAAATAACATGGTCATTACTCACTGCAATGACCAGCTTTTTATGTCCAACAGAACTGACAAGTGAGCAAAGCCTTATTTAACATTTAACACCACATAAACTGCCTGAATCTCTGAATCTGATGTCTCATTGCTCTTCTGTCTGCGCGGCAAATCACTTTAGGCCAAATGGTCAGTTTCTTTTGCTACTGAGGTTTTTTTTTCTTACCCAGGCTTGAATGCCAATTAAATTATTAATTTTTTTTCAAGTTTTGACAAACTTGCTGTGGAAATGTATCCACATGAAAAAACATATGGTAATTGCTGGATGTAAATTCAGTTTTAAGAATATAAGCAGTTTCACCTTAAGTTTTGTCAGGTGGTTACCAAAGATAAAAATCTTATTGCGATAAAACTGCCATTACTATCATGGCGTTATCCTGAATTATTGTCGGTTATGATTTCAATTTGACAATTTTCACAAATAGTGATATTAAAGTCATGAAACACAGATTTCATGAGTGATTTTGGATTAATCTAAACAAAATGTGGAGTATTTTATGAATATATATGCCAGCATTCTTATACCATTAGCAGTCAGAAAACACAAAATCCAGTGGAGATCATACTTGAAACTTTCCTGCACTCATTTCATGTGAAGTTATAATTTAAACACACATGAATAGCGTGAATAGTGAATAGTACAAATCTATTCAGTGGATTGTCAAGTTTAATGTGCAATAAAAGCCCCATACTTCCTTTGTGATGTATGCCAATGCTATAGCCACACATCGATTCTGAATGCACCTCACTATATTGTATATAATCTTTTCTTTATTACAGTTTCCATGGAAATACTTAGAGTATTTTGTGGATTTAAGAAAAGAAGCACGTGCATAATACCTCATCTTTCTCCCAAGATCAGACCATGAATATGTGTGCATATTTGTAATATATGCAAATGAATCTGATGTTGGCACACGCTTTAAATCAACGAGGAATTCTAAATTGGGTGCCTGTTCCAACATTAGAGATTAAAGGAGAGATTTTTTTTGTAGTCGTGTTCAATTTGCATCTTTAAAAGCATTAATTTATCATTTGACCAAGTGTCATTATTTTCCATCACGTCTTCTATATTCAGAGCTCCATCACTCACATCTCAGCATGTGTTAATTACATGATCACTGCTTGTCAACCCAGCACACGGCTAAGTTACGGATGACGTGGCTGCCCTACAAAGAAAAGGTAGACGGGCAATTAGGAGAGGGCATTTCTGTAAATAAGCTATGCATGGCGAATATAAAATAACAATAACAACTTCACGTGCTTTCGCCAAGAAAACAATCTATGAATCAGCCATGATTTGTAGAAAATGATTTTCTCAAGAGTGTAATAAATCATGATGAAGTGCAGAGGTGCCATGAAATATCTGACACTTAACTGACAGATCTGAATTGAAAATATATTGACTGCTGCTGTCTGATATCCGCTATGTCAGTATGTGTATAGGTGTCTAGGAGGTTATATGAACATTGATTTGTTGGCTGTTTGTGTGTGCTGATGTTCACCGCTTGGCCTCAATATTGCCAAGAGCAATACCCCCCAACAACTCAGATATTTGCTGAAGGCTGTCTGTGGTGCTATTAAACCAGTATATAACTACTGTAATGGGAAACAATTGGCGTACTGGCCAATGTAATGATAGCACTAGTTTAATGAACCAAATAACTGGATGGGACCCATGACACACTAACATTTACTAATATGATTATTTTGCAAATTAAAATTCATTTAAAACTGTTATCTGCCCCACGCTGGGTATTTTAGTAAACTCTCACATGACTGAGACAATGCTTGAATGATTAGGTGGAGAAAAATACCTAAAAAACAAAAACAACATCCAACTAACCCAACAGCAAAAGCACGAGTGTAGCGCTACTAACCAGAAAGGATTTATTGTGACTGGGAGGCGGAGAGGCAGACCTTGAGCCCTGACTTTCCCTTCAGGTCTCCTGCACTCACTTCTCCTGGGAGATAGCCCAGGAGCAGGTCGCCAGATTAAAGCGTGTTAAGGTAAACAATGCATCCGAGCCTTATCTTAAGACACGACGGAGATCAGCCACAGTTTCAGACTCGTCGCGCACACAGAGCTATGTAAACCCTACACTCTAGGTACCAGGTAAGCCTGCGCCAGCAGCCAGGCAGCTAAACCAGCCAGGCGTGCGGATAGGGGCGGTGCAGTGAGACAAGATATTTCTCCTCTATTTTAGGCAGCTTCCTAACAAGCGCGCTCAGACAGGGCTGTAGGGGAGCTGGGTAGCTGCTGAGCCTGGCACCGCACAAAGCCCAGAACAGAGCAGCCAGCGGGGCTAACAACCATCAGCAGCCCAACCAGCTGCTGCTGAGTGCCCCAGTCCAGGCACCAAGACTCCAGGGACAACAGCGATCAATAAAACCCACAGCCCTGGAAGATATGCGGGAAGAAATGTGTTGAGGCAAAACAGGCTCATTTAAAGCTAAACTGTCCTATCAGTGGGGTTAGAGGAGCATGCTGAATATCTCTCCAGAGAGCAGGGAAGGAGGGGATGTTACATTCACTCTAAGAGGCTTTTGGATGGTCTGCAATTTGGAAGGTCAGAGTAATTGGCCAAATGAGGGTTAGTTCTGAACCGAGAGCATGTCTATGTGTGTGTGTGTGTGAGTCTAAGTGTTTTCACATCCTGTCTGTATCCTAGCGGAAGAGAAAGAAAAGCCGAGAAGAAAAAAAGTGAAGAAGAATTGAAGAAGGTGCAAACATCTGTTCAGTCACATGGGTGATTTGACAGCCAGAATGATAAGTCTCACTCCGTGGTGCCAAAACATGATGGGGTTTTGAATATTTTAACATGAATTGGCCTTTTATTCTGGAGATTTGAATGTTTCACCTGGAATTCTTTTCATTATTCATGTGTTTTTCGGAAAAAAAAGAATACCTGGTCTTCGATACCAAATAGATCTGCTGACATTATATAGTATAGCTTGTCTTGGTGCAGCTGCAGTTATCTGCTCTGACTTATTACAGTATGAACTTTGCATGCTTTACCAATTCTTAAACTAAAATTATGGTTTAATATCGTCCTGCGTATCTGCTATAAATGTGGCCTGATGGCTTGTGCTTCTTTGCACGTACCACCTCCTTGATATAGAGCCAGGAAAATGAGGACTCATGTAAAAACAATGAATATTGAGGCAAGTTTTATGTTTCTCCAGCTTTCCAAACAAACATTATTTTTCCATGAATTGTCTTGAGCGCTTATCTTCAAGTCAGGCCCAAAGTAAACACAGCAAGTAGCCTCCCTGTAATAGCCAGTGCAGCTAACTGCATAAAGATATAATTTCAGATCAGTGTGCCAGCTGAACTAATCACCCCGCATATTAATCTGTTTACATGTGTGAGGCTGACTTCCCCCGCGGTTACGCTATTATCCTGTGGGTGGATCACAAGCCATTTCGCTGATGGTCAGCCATATTTATTCGAACTGGCGTAAAGAAATAAGGAGCTAAATCGAAGTAAAAAAGGAGACGAGAAGAAGGAGGAAGAAACAAGAGGGCGGCAGGACGACCCCCAAAAGTCAGCTGTGCTTATGAGACTGCTGTTTCTTCCTCTGAACAGCCAACAGAGGAAGAGCATTTTTGCTGCAAACAGAGAACTGTTGATGCCAGATTTGAAAATATTTGTCTCAGAGGAAAAAGAACAGGGCAAAGGCCCGCTGGGTCAAATGGTCAGCTCTCTGCGTGGTAAGGAAAACAACTGAGACAATGACAATGCGCTGCTGTGCAAGCGAGAATTGCACAACACAATAACTATGGTGCTACCTGAGTATTAATATTAAAGTAACAATAATAATAGCATTCTAAACAATTTAAAAGACACATAGAGGACATTTAAAGCACATTTACTGCAAAAGTACAAAGAAGAGTACACATACAATTAAAAGGCAGCATTAGAGGGCAGTCCTGTGCGCAAATAGACAGTAAACAAATTGAAGCCTGCGTTAAGTAGCGATACAAAATGCAAAGTGCGATATGCCCCGTGGCCCTTGTGCAAACAAGTAACACAAGGGCCACGGGGCATGTTGGCAGAGGTCTAACAGTATACAGTATATCTCTATGAGTGTATTTGTGTGCCTGTGTCCGTGTTGTAGTGAGTGTGTAGGGAGCTGTGGAGGGTGGGGTGGGGTAGGGGTGTGTGTCAGACCATTCTCAACAGTTTGACAGCTTTGGGAATGGAAGAGGCTGTTTTTCAAACCTTGTGGTGCGTGCATGTATTGCCTTACCAGAAGGGAGTAGTTTGAAGAGGTGCTGGACAGGGTGCATCGGGTCACAGATGATGTTTACAACATGTAAAAATGCTATGGTCCAGCAATAAAAACTACCACTGGGTTATAGATTTCCCCTGCACCCACCGGGATTTGATATAAAAGCAGCAGATTAAAGAAAAAGCTACAGTCAGATTACTCGCCGCAGGTAAAGGATGAATGGATGGAGCATCTTTGAGTTTGTTTCAGTTGATGTACAGAGCAATTAGCCGCAAGTGGAGTCTCTATAGTCTGGATTTAGTCAATAAAGACCAAACAGTGTGAATCTTGCAGTTTTCTTGCGATTCAGAAACTTTGCCGCGACTCCTCGAGCAAAAACACATGGTAAATGACAGCGATCCCGATGTATTTAGCCATAATGGCTTCTTTGTGTGCTTACTTACAGACTGAGATGCAACTGTTTGAAGTGATTCGTCCATAAATCACGTTTAATTGGACAGCCATAATAGAGGTTTGTACTGCTTCCCCCAATATACATTTGAGTTCTCATTTTCATGAATTACCACTGAAGAGATTGCAAGTGCAAAGTCAGCACAACCATTAAACCCACAAGTGCCACATTTATGGGAAATCCATGATGCTGAAATGAAACTGAACAGTGCTTCAGATCTTTAGATCTTTCGAGTCTTATGATTCACAAAACAGGTATTTGGCCTCACAGATCTCAAATATATGTCCACATATTGAGATCTGTCTTTAAGAGTTTTCTGATATGTATGAAAGAAAAACTTATCTTTAGAGAAATATAGACTCAAAGCTGATCAATCCACATATATTCACAATATTTCTACAGAGGTAGCTGAAGATTTTTCAACTAAATTTGCATCTAATCACCAGTTTTCCTGCAGAAGTTTGAATCCAATTTCAAAAATCTAGGATTGCATTTGTGGCAGATTTAAAGAGAAATATCTAAGTCACTTGTAATTGAAGATGATTATGCCATTAGAACTCTTAGATGCTTGATTTATGCCATTCTCCTGCAGGCACGCTTAAGACTACTTGATTCTTTGGTAAACCAAAGTGGTCTTTAACCTTCTGCTTTTGGTATTAGTAGGTTCATCATAATCCAGATGGGTGGTTTGGTGTGCATGTTGCAAGCTTTTTTAAACAGGCCTTAATACTGCAAGTAAAGGAGCCAGGCCCTAAGGCAAAAATGCACTCAAGCAGTGAAGGTAAATAACTCCAGTGAAAAATGCTGACGGTGTGTTCTGTGGCTCATCCACTCCTCGGTTTCTCTAAAAAAAAGAGAGAAAGATGTTTGCTTGTTTCAGATGACAGACAAGAACGTCAATACACTTTCATGATCAGCGACAACACGAGCCAGAGCCTTTCTTTGTGCCGCATCAACACTTTAAACAGCAGCAGTCGTGGATGTGGCTAATCTAGCTGCAGATCTGTTGGGATGCAATCATCTGTGTTCTACGTAACAGCGTTTTACTTCCGGCGTTGCATCTCGAAGGCAGTGCTGTGCACCTTCACACTTCACAGGAGCTCAGTCATTTCACACAGATCAAAGTTAAGTAGCTCACATTGCACAAAAATGCACAATTTGGAAAGTTGAACTAAGTTTCCAGTTTGTGTTCATTTCTTTCTTTTTTCCCCCTAAATGAATGACTTTAACTGTTTGAGCTGAGGATGAATGGTTTGTGGGAGGTAAGGGATGAAAAAATTAGACTCCTTCTATATTCCTATTATATTCCCTTTCAGAATATTAACCACATTTTTGTGTTTGCCAAGTCAGTACAATGCCTTTTAGCCACCATCCACCCTTCACAGAATCAAACAGATACATTTAGCAGCTTCACAATGCTGCTTTAAGAAGAAAATTACTTCCTCTGTGGCACTCAACAGTTACACTAGACCCTCAGAGTAGAATCATCTAATATGGACATAACTCTTTGGAATACTGGGCTTGAACTATACAGTTATATTAAATTCACCTTCATAAAGCCAGCATAGAGGCAGACCTCTCAGCAGCACCATGTAAAAGTTTGAGGACATAAATGCATAAAAGAAAGTTATCCGAATGTCTGCATAACTGAAATAGGAAGCAGGAAAAACGGGGCTGTTTTGTAAGCTGGGTGAGCTAACTTTAGTTTTAACGCAGATACTTTTCAGTGTCTGTGCAGGAAAGTTGAGCGCCTTACTGGAACAAAGCCAAAGGAGTCAAGCGTCCCATGTGTTGCGAATATAATAAGAGGACACATATGGCTCACTTTGGATGAAATCTGTATATCTGCGAGTGTGCGAAGAGACTCTGAGCGTGTGCATGAGAAGAGCGCATGCGAGATCTGGCACTCGTGGCAGACCACAGACCTCGCGCTGTCATCCTCTGTTGAGGAGGCGCGACTGAGGTGACATTCACGTCCCCGGTAATTATCAGGACTATGATGTGGGAACATTAATGATGTATGAGGGCCCAGCGAGGGGTGAGAGCCGCGGCTTCACAGGGTCTCATTACTAAGAGATACCACCAGCGAGAGAGACTGCACTGCCACACCCAGCCTAGACTCTGCTGAGCATTCTCCAACACTTCACTCGCAGTTTTGCTCTGTTTTGTAAGTGCTGCTGTCACACAATAAATTAGCCTCGAAACGACGACACCGACTTGTTTATATGAACACAGCTCACTGGGTCCTTCCGCGGGGGCACGGGAGCCAGGCAAAAATCTTGAATTAACAATGTCAGATTTAGAGAACTCAGTCAGAATGTCAAATCGAGAACTTTGATCCTCACAGACCTCAATTTTGCCCTCTTGTAACTAGAATGGACAAGATGTCTGATTATCTCTAATTAAAAATGATTAAGCACCTACTTACTGCAGTCAATGACCATTGACTTAGGGGAATGCTGATGTGGTGAGTGTGGTCCTCTTTTTGGGTTAATTCCAGCAAGCCTTCAAATTTCTCATTTTAAATCAGAGAAGGTGCTCATTGACCAGATTTAAATCATTAAAGTCATCCACTTCTCTCCTGTAGGGGGATTATAGATCTCTGGGCTCCCCGTGCTGTCCGCTTCATGCATGCTGAGCAGAGGGAATGGGGAATGGAGCCAGTGAATGTGAAAAACGAATAAAGGGTTCAAATAGAAAATAAAGACAGAGGGAATAAAGTCGATTACATCTCTGGATTGTCAAACATTTGATCACGAGCCAAAATAGGAGATCAACACGGAAGGAGGAAGAGTCAACATCTCTGTGCATCGCAGAGTTAAACACAGGACAAAAGGTGATAACGGTTTTTTTGGGGGGGGGGGGGGGGGGGTTGTGAAAGTTCCACTGTGGTGGTTTTCTTCTTCTTCTTGTTTTTTTTTTACCTCTTTCCTTTTTCTGAGTTGTAGTACAGGTTCTTGGAGAGATGTCAGCCGACTAGCTGTCACAATCCGGAGGGCACGTGCATGACTTTGTGTCTAATCAGGTGTGGTATCCATGGAAACTGAGGTAGCGGAATGTCATGTACTGCATCTCGTCTCGCAGTGCTCTTGGCAAACACTGATGCTGCGGGATTCGTGGCCCACATAGAGCACGTTAGCTATGTTCAGCACAACACAGCCGTCACAAACACGCCACCAAACCCAGCTTCTCATAATGGAGGCTCCTAACCTGCTTTAGACATCATTATATTAGGATCCCCTAGGCTGTATTCCAGCTACAGAAAAATGAAAAAGAAAAAATCAAATTCCTCATGACTGAATGAAAACAACACAGAGCACCAATAATAGACATGTTTATACAGGGGAGTAGTCTAATATTTCTCAGTACCTCAGCCAACATAGTTGGATAACTTCTATTGTAGTATTTCAACATATTACTGGGAGATTTACCATGTTCATCATCTTTAGCATGTTAGCAATATAGCATTTGTTAATTGGCACAAAGCTGAATGGGAAATGCTGGGACTTTTTTCCTCCTGAAAGTTTGTGCCATTGTGTGAAAATTGAGAAAGGAGCTGGAAAACTCATAATAAAACCATGTGTGGAGGGTAACCCTCTAGAGACCATGGCCCTGTACTACCAAGGGAGCTCAACATACCCAGGGTTTCTTTCTTTTATCTGGATTCACTCAACCTAACAGGATAAAGCATAAGTTATGGTTCCAGAAATGTGTCCATCTGCATACCGGTTTTTGTTTGGACAGTGAGTAGAAAGGGATTTTTACCCAACACAGCCGTGCTCCTGTGCAGTGCTTCAAAATTAGAATTGCACGTCACTTGACATGAATGATGTATACATCTGCTGAAAGCTGATTGGCTGACAATAGAGCTTGAATGGGGAAGGAAGCAACAGCAGAGGTCAGCGTACGTATGTTAGATCTTTGCTCTGGCTGGCTGATCGACCAACAACAGGCTAGAGGAGCCCGCAGACCGGTTTTTCCAGGACAACAGATGCTCTCTGCAGGTAGACGAGCCATCTCCCGGTAGACGAGCCATCTCCCGGACTGCCAGCAGACTGCTAATGTGCTACCCCTGCTGAAACATAAATTCCACTTCCACTGGGAGGCTGGAGTCTATCCCAGCTGTCATAGGACGAGAGGTGGAATGCACCCTGGACAGGTCGCCAGACTATCGCAAGGCCAACACAGAGGGGCAGTCACTCTCACATTCACACCTATGGGCAATTTAGAATCACCAGCTAACTGAAGGCAAGTGTTAAAGGAAGCCAGAGAACCCACACAGAGATGGGGAGAAGTCGCAAACTCCACACAGAAAGGCCCATCGCCAGATAGTGGATTCAAACCCAGGACCTTCTTTCTGTGAGGCAATAGTGCTACCCAAAATATGAAGAGGTTAAACACACAACACAGACCGAAAGCAACATAGTTGCTGCAGGCAAAGCAAAGGTATGAGTGCCATGTGGACAATGAGGAAAAGTGCTATAAAAGGCTTTATGAATGTGTTTGTGCTTTAAACATTTAATCAGTAAGACTGGAAAAGAAAAGAGGTACAATATTAATAAGAGTTACTATATAATATTGGAAACCTATTGAGAAAGCCATCAAAAATGTTGAGTTTGTAGTTTAACAGACTTAGCATTAAGAGACAGGACAATCTGATGGATTTTAACTGTGTATTTTGTTAAATTAATATTGAAATGCACATAAGATGGTTTTATTCTTTCAGCTACAGCCCTGATGTTGTTTAACAGTTTGAGGATGGGCTTCGTTTTTGACATAAAATCCACAAATACAAACAGATGCCTTGTTTTAGGATCATATATTAGTGCTTACATAACAATAAAATAGTTGTAAATTTTTTTAGAGCCATGAAGAAAAGAAAAAAAAAAAGAAATAAGCCTGGATATAAGATTCATATCTATCACTGATGCTCATCAGGGACTTTTGTTTCATTTGCCTCAGAAACCAGATATCGGAGTGATGTGTCTCAAGTGTTCCAGTAGTAAAATTGGAAAAGCAACGGAAAGCAGGATTTGTTTTGCTCCTTAGCATGGTAGAGCCATTCATGCATCACCATCAAAACAGTACAATGGTTGTTTTCGTTGGCTTAAAACACTGTGGCAGCACGGTGATAGATAGAGCCAGGTCAGACCTCTGTGTATGGTTCATTGAGCAAATCACAAATACACAACACTAGAAGTACAGACTGCCAGTTTTACAGTTTTACTAATCTTTACGTGCAATGTTGGATTTTCAAGTTGGGGTTGGCTTTGACTTTCAAAGTGAAGGCCTTTAAACACCAGACACATAAAGTTCATGCAAATATTTCCTGCGTTAAAAATATTCTTATCACCTATTCTTAATGCAGCTATTCACACCGACCACGTAGTTTCGCTGGACAAATTTGGAGCATTTTGCAGATTTTTCAGATGCGAATAAACAGATCTGACCACTGAGACCACTGCACTTAGCAACAAGTGTGTTCATAGCTCAAACTACACACCAGTGCTGTATATACAAATCCTAAAATAATACAGTGTTACCTCAGACACAGAGCGAAACGCTCTAGGTCAATCATCTCTCTTAAATTATTTCTGTCTCCTCAGATGTGATCTTAACTCTGCCAACTAGAGCTCAACCGAAAGAACCCAGACAGAAACCAGAGAACCCAGAATCTCTGTTTCTTTCTTTTCTTGTGTAAAAACATCAGGACCAGCTCATCGTTGCTTGATGTTGATTTGTTGACCCCTTTTTTGTCACAGTGCATTTTTTGAGGATTATTTTTTCTGAAATAATGTCGATATAATTTTTTGTTGTTACACAGCAAATTCAGATCTGGAAAAATCTGAATTTCATGTTTCTCTTTTGCAATGCCATCGATGGTCTTTAGAAATCTGACTTGAGGACATGTTCCAGTTTAAAATTCGGACTCATTTCAAATGGAAAGCTCCAATTAGAACAAGGGTGGGCAACTCGAGGGCAAGTGTCCTGCAGGTTTTAGATATTACCCTGAGTCAACACACCTGAATCTCATGATTCAGGTGTGTTGGTAATCACATTACCAAGCCTCTGGAGAACTTCAGGACGTGTTGAGGAGGTCATTTAGCCATTTGAATCAGCTGTGTTGGATCAAGGACACCTGCCCTCGAGGCCTGGAGTTGCCCACCCCTGATTTAGAAGAATTTTTTTTGTTTTGTTTTGTTTTGTCTTTAAACGTGACCCTCTTACTATCCGTACACAAAGATCTGACAGATCTTCCAGGAATGATGACATTATTTTTCAGAGGATTCATTGGTTCATCTGTGGTGATTTTATACCTGTTGATATCTAATCTAGAGCCCTACCTATTTGCAGCACAAGTTACCATGGTGAGTTACCACCATGGTAACTGCCTTTGTGTTACAGAAAACCCAGGGTTTACCCTGAATTTACCTGGATGAGAAAAAATCCTGCTTCATACTACTGGCCTCGGGATATTGGTGTAAAAGTACCAGCATAATTAATCCAAAAGCTTCTGAAAGAACCCAAGAGCAGAACAGTGCGGCAGATTGAGGCGCAAGAGTTAAGAGTGTATTTTACTTCAGATGGTGGTAGCAGATTAGCTGAGATGGAGGCTGAAGTAGGCTGAAAGCAAGACTTGTGATGGACCGTGATCCTGAAACAGAGAGAACAAAGTCACTACAGGATCAGGTAAATTCACTACAGACTAGCGACTTTAGCTGGAGTTGTATGTGTGTTACCAGACTAGTAGATACAGCACACAGTGGAGGAGAAGCCGGGGCTGAAATGCTGCAGAGCCTGATTATGGATTACTTTCAGGTGTGCAGACTGATTGCAACGCAGGTGATGATTAAGTGCCACGCCCAGTCAGATACAAAAACAGACACCCACACACCCACAGGACGAAATGGGAATCGTAAGAGAAAGGAGACAGGGAAGAAAATACCACACAATCTCAACGATTTAGTAACACAAACACTATGACAAAAAAAAGCCAGGGTGATGAAGTGACCAGTTAACTGACTCAGAAAATAAGACCTCTAAACAATGACAACATCTTTTAGATACTTTGACAATTGCAAAGCCATTTCCACTGAAATGTTTGTGTCCACCGCTGCAGGTGTACAGTAGTGAATAAAAATTTGTCAGCAAGATTGTGAACACAGAGCTTTAATCAATCAGCCATGGAGGCGAGTTAAAAAAAAGAGGTTCTTTATATATTTGTGTTCGGATAACACGTAAGAGAACAAGGCCGTTGTCTAACACACTATATTACTACTTAGGTGAAATAGTTTGGATCTGAATGTTGTGAAAATGTCCACAACAAATTTACTCCCAGCAAGCTTCAATTGTTCCACTCCATAACCGAGTACAATTGCTTTCTGATTGTCCTCGTGTGCTCAAATGAGTCAAACTAAGGTGAAAACCACTGCAGGGTTTCATTCGTAAACAAACTAATTCACTCTAAACACAAAAAAACACTCCACAGTTCCTCCGGATACTGCTAACACATTACCATTTAGTAACACAAAGAGTGTGCATTGCTAACAGAGAAAATGGTTTTAACATTGTCAACAAGGTTATAATCATTTTAATCTCTGCCGACGCGTGTGACGATAAAAAACACCAGCCTCAACAGTAAAATCAGGGAAACAAAGGCCCATGAAAGACTAACGAGGATTGAGGGCTATTCTGTACTAGTTTTCATCACACTTGCTCCAGTTTCATCAGAAATGGATCTTAGCAAACATACAGAACACGTCTCCAAGTGACATTGCCCAAACGAGGAGGAAAAGATTCTGTAAAGTTAATTGAAATGCACTGCATGCTGGGAAGTACGCCAGCGAGCATAATTAAGATGTTCTCTCAACTTACAAGTTAAACTCACAGGAGTTCTGAAGCTGATTAGTGGCAAGATGAAACTGACAAAAGTATGAATACGAGGTTACTCGCTGATTAAGAATTAATCATTTCCATGATATTGTTTTTACATGTGATGTGTAGAGCAGCAACTCATGTTTTTTTAGATGGCATTAGAAATTGAAATTCAGTCATTACACTTACTAATGTTAGTGACACCTGACAACTTCAGAATTTAGGGCTTGTTTGCTACTTTACAAGGAGATGGGAGAAACATAACATGTAACTCCAAAGATGTCTCATTTACATAGTGTGTTGTCTTAACCATTATTCAGCTGCTTTGTATTGTACAGGATATGATACTCAAGACTGGTGCTGCTCCGTGCAGTCAGCAAGGCTAATTAGTTGTTTATAATGAGTAAATATCTTGAAACCTCAGACCAGCTGCTTAGTAACTGCAGCATCTTTTTTAGTGCTACTTCCCCTGTGTTACCTTTGCAAGAGTATATACTCAGCAACAATTACATACAATTAAAGTTGCAATGCAACACAGTCAAAAAAAGAGAAAAAGAAAAAAAAAAGTACACACAGTCTTTAAACGCCAAGGTTTTACATATCAGGACAAAATAATAAAAAAAATCATCTGGTCCTTAACAGATCTATTTGTTTCATAAAAAATAAGTCAAAATGCAGTGAGAAAAACTAAGTACACCCTTACTGCATTTAGAGGAATTAAGTAAAGCAGACCAGTTTGCTGCTCTGGAGCATTCAGGTATGTGTTAACACAATACCAGTGAGGAAAGACCTCAGTAATAACCTTAGAGAAGCAATTGTTGCTCAATCTGGGAAGGGTTATAAGGCCATTTCCAAACAACTTGAAGTCATCATTCAACAGTGAGAAAGATTATTCACAAGTGAAGAACATTCTGGATAGTTGTCAATCTTCCCAGGAGTGGACGTCCCAACAAATTCACCCTAAGGTCAGTCTGTGCAATGCTCAGTGAAACTGCAAAACACACTAGAGCTACACCTCAGATTACACAAGCCTCAGTAAGCATGGTAAATGTAAAGGTTCATGACAGTATCGTTAAAAAAAGACTGAAGAAATATGGTCTGTTTGGAAAGGTTGCCTCTTCTCTCTAAAAAGAACACGGCAACATGGATTAGGTTTGCAGAGTTGCATCTGAACAAACTACAAGACTCCTGGAACAATGTCGAGACTAAAGGACAGACGAGACTAAAGAGGTGATGTTTGGCTGTAATGGACAGCACCATATTTGGCAAACACAGCATATCAGCACAAACACCTCACACTAACTGTCGAGCACGGTGGTGGAGGCCTGATGATTTGGGCTTGTTTGAGCCCAGCAATGAACTCCTCTGTACACCAAAGTATTGCAGACCCAAATGTGAGGCGGTCTGTCTGTCAGCTAAGCCGTGGCCCAAATTAGGTCATGCAACAGGACAATAATCCCAAGAACAGCAGCAAATCTGCACCAGAAAGTCGGAAAAATAAGAGTCAAGTTGCAATCTGGGCAACTTGGGCAACTTGGCCAGTCAAAGTTCAGGCTTCAGAGTGATTGAAATACTCTGGTGGGATCGTTTAGGTTTGCAGGGATAAACAAAAGCTGGAGAACTTCAAAGAAATAAAGCAGTGCTATATAGAGGAGTAGGCCAAAATTCCTTCACAATGACGTGAGTGAGACTGATAAAGTCACACACACAAATGATTAATTCAACTTATTTCAGGTGGTTCAGTTACTAAATCATGCTTCTGTCTTTTGGTTTTGTTTCTGTTGAATAAATCATGACGCAGTGTAATATGTAGTTCATCTGAAGTTCTATTAAATAATTTAGAGACGTAGTGAGAACTAGTTATACTAGTTTATGTCCTGATTCCTAAAACCTTAGACCTGACAGACAGTATACTTTCTTTTTACCATTACTATATATACTACACACATATACATATATGTATATACAGCCTCAGCAGCATTAGAAGGAACTAATTTCAGCAAATGTATTAAATTAGGGTGACCATATTTTGACTTCCCAAAAAGAGGACACTTGGCCCAGTCATGAAGAACTTTAATAATACTGTTTGTTTAAAGAAAATGTTAACATATTTAAACGATGCCTTCTCTGTGCGGTTAATGAATGGTGAAATAAAAAATGTCATATAGGCTTTTACAAGTCAACAAGTGCAAAAAAGGAGGACGGTTGGTCACCCTAATTAAATGCATTACTTTAACAAAGACAGCTGTTGCTTTGCATCCTAGAAAAACTCTACTTTTGTTTCTTAGTCTGGCTTTCCTTCCTTTTTATGGCACATGGGCATTAAGCATTGCAGAGTCTCAGCTTGTTGCAGAGACCAGGCTTCTCTGCAACAAGGACGTTGCCTTATTCTGTTGGCTGGGGGAGGGGCGTGTGGGCAAAAGATGGCAAGAGTAATCGTTGCGGTTACTGTTTTATTCATTGAGTGACTGTCCTTCAACATGACTGACAAGAGGTCAGATTCAAAGACTGTATGTGAAAAAGAATATGATCAGCGGGCTACGTCACCTCGTCTCCTGCTTTCTTTTGCCTCACCAAACCATCTTCAGGTACAAACTGGTATTAGGTGGTGCCAACTAGTTAGCAAGTATCTCTACAACACCGGATACTTCCTTTATACAAAATTGTTTAAAGGCCGCTAAACAGAATTGTGTGTGTGTGTGTGTGTGGGGGGGGGGGGGGTCTTTTTTTTACATTTGTAAATCTGCTTTTAATAATTTGTATTCATCTAATTTTTTATTGTGATTTTAATTTTGTTCTCTTGCTGTTTTGTAGTTTTGTTTTTGTTTTATTGTTCATTGTGCAGCACTTAAGCACAACATGTTTTGTGCTTAAATGTGCTATTGTACGGTGGCCCTGAGAGGCCAAACGGACTGCAACTTAAGAAAACACCAGCAATAAGAAAAACGCTGCAAAAGCACACAAAACACAAATAGGAAGGAAATAGGAAGAAAGTAAACAAAAATAGGAAAAAACAGATTTCCAAAAGCACAAGGGAAGTGTTTCTGGCGAGACAATAACCCGACGGACCAGTTGCAGGAACCCAAAACATGGTAGGTGTGTTTTATCATGATTCATATAATACTCATGACGGATTTTTAGGCTAATAGTTAGGCTAACACACTTACCACTCACCTTTTCTTTCCTCACAAAACTGATAGATCCTCCACTTCTTTTAAGTGTCTCCCAGCGCAATTCTTAGCATATTTTGGTTCCCGCAACTGGTCCGTCGGGTTATTGTCTCCCCAGAAACACTTCCCTTGTGCTTTTGGAAATCTGTTTTTTCCTATTTCTGTTTTCTTTTTTCTTATTTCCATTGTTGTTTTTCTTATTTCTGTTTTGTTTTTTCCCTATTTCCGTTGTGTTTTGTGTGCTTTTGCAACGCTTTTCTTATTGCTGGTGTTTTCTTAAGTTGCAGTCCATTTGGCCTCTCAGGGCCACCGTACTATTGAAATAAACTTGACTTCATCTAAATCATCTAAATACATCTAAACTCACATTTTTTAACCTTGAGTTTAACAAAACATTTTCTTGCAATGGCACATGCTATATCATGCTGAAGTGATACCGATTAACATGATGCTGGATTGCAGATAATGATCATTTTTATTGTTGATGATCTCAAAGTTGACGTGTTCATGTGTAAGAGATTAAAATGTCATAATTCAAGTTAAAAAATAATTAACAAGCTCATTATGAAATCTCTGACAAGTAGTTGGATGTGTAACTTGAGATATTTCCATCTGTACTTTTATTCTTTACCATTGATTGTCTGCTGATAATTTAATTACTGTAGTGCAACAATGATCTATTGATAGAAAGAACAGCAATTAGTATTTCACAACTCATGAGACCTGAAACCATCTGATGATTTTATTGTTTTGTCAACAAATAGCATATCCATCAGAAACATCTTTTTATAGATTCATTATGTATGTTGAGTCTTTGTGTTAAAATATACACTCGCCTGAGCTGGGTTAGACCCCCCTTTTGCCTTCAGAGCTGCCTTAATTCTTGATGGCACAGACAGCACAGAATTCTGACCCCACCATCCAAATGTTGCCGCAGAAATGTTTACATTCTTCAATTGTCCAATTTTGGTGACTTTGTGTCAATTGTAGTCTCGTTTTCCTGTTCATAGCTGAGTGGAGGGGCACCCATTGTGGTCTTCTGCTTCTGTTACCCATCTCCTTCAAGGTTTGAAGTGTTGTATTTTTAGAGATGCTCCTCTGTATAGCTTGGTTATAGCCAGTGAAATGAGTTATTGAGTTACTGCTGCCACCCTATCAGCTCTGGCCATTCTTCTCTCGTCTCAAGAACAAGGCAGTTTCACCCAAAGAACTGTCGCTCACTGGATATTTTCTCTTTTTCAGAAGAGTCCCTGTAAACCCTAGAGATGTCTGTGTGGGAAAATCTCAGTAGATCTGCAGTTCTTGAAATAATCACACCAGCACCCACACCACATTCAAAGTCACTTAAATCCCCTTTCGTTTCTATTCTGATGCTCAGTTTGAATTTCTGCAGATCATCTTGATCATATCTGCATGCTTAAATTCATCTAATTAGCCATGTGATTGACTGATTAGCAATTTGCTTTCATGTTGAACAGTTGAAGAGGTGAAGCTACCAAAGTGGTCAGTGAACATGTGTCGTCAATGGTACAGCATTGTTGTTGGAGGAAATATTCAACAAAACCTTAAAAGTTTTGGGAGTTTTATTTTATTTTTTTGCCCTCTGTAGCCTAAAACCTCTCTGACTCATTGCTTTCTCTGTTTTTTTTTTCTCAGCTGTTGTGCGATGGTGCTCTGCTCTAGACTCTGAATATTAAATGTAAATCCAAGACATAACCATGAAAAGAAAGGAAGATTGGAGTAAATGAGCTTCTCTTAATTGTATATATGTGCACAGTATATAAAACCTAAAACTGGTAGTGTGCCCAGCGCTAATATCAATTAGCATGCAATATCAATTAGCTACCAATCTCACGGCACATTAGTAGGGATAATGGGTTGACCCCTAATACGACCCCGTCCACGTCACTTCAGTGGATCCTTCCAAAGTACTTTAGCTTTCCACGCTTGAAAAGCTAAGACTGTTTGCAAACACAATGCAGTAAAGGACATCAATTATTTAAATCATCTTCTCCTGAGGTGAGAATGTTAAAATTCAGGTATCAGAGAGCAGCACCACAATGAGGCATATTGCTCTTCTTTTATCCTCCGTTCACTGCAGAAGAAGGCCTCAGCCTGTATAGTGGCTGAAGGGTCTATAAATGTTCTATGCTCTGCGTCCCGTGAGTTACAATGCTCAGGGCAGGCAATAACTCACACCATTAAACATAACGAGGGCTTAGACGGGGCTAAGGCATTGGCAACAACGAAAAATAATGTCTGATCCTGCGATGATGGCGTAATATTCCTTTCCTCTGATTTGTCAACCAGCGACGGGACCAGACAAACCCAGAAGATGCTTGTGTCATGGACTGACAGACAAGTAGCAAGGAAGATCCATCATTCAAGGTCAGTTAATCTGACTGATTCTGAATCTGGTTCTTTTCTTTAGGGAAATTTTAGAAAGGGGGAAAAAAAATCAGAACTGCAGAAGAAACGGTAAAAAAAAAAAGGGGGGGGTTGTTGGCCTATCGGATGTACCAGTCCTTGGAAAGGAGAAAGTCTAGAAGTACAAAAAGAGATGAAGGATCAGGTTGAAAATACCAGGAGATATTCTCTAAGCTCTTTTATGAGGAAAAATATAAGGCTCAGTCTTAGATATTTGTTGAGCCTCAAAAGTTGTAAAGGTCAGTCTTTGATGTATTGCAACATAGAGTATGAGCGTGTTATTTAAATCCTTGAGTCATATTTTAGAGTGGGTGCTCTAATCCCAGTAGCTCCAGGATACGGGAACTGGTTTAAAGTTGATCATGAGATAAGAATCATGCGGTTCGTTGACATATACAGTACATGCAGAGTTTGTTCAGCTGGAAGGAGTTCATCTATTATTTTTACTCATCCATGATATGTAGATTTATGTCATTACATAGCTCTGTGATTAAAATTTCTCCACTCCGACACTGCTATGCCACACCAGAGTGCTGCGAGCATGAGATAGCAATCTGTTATCTCTGTTTTAACGCCATACTTTCTCCTCCATATTCATGTGTTACAGCATGGCAATCAAAATCCCAGCGATTAACCTGTTCTGCCACCTCACAGTGAGAAGGGCTGCTGGACTGAAGCTGAACTTAAGATGAGGCAAATGAATTTAAAAGGGACCAGGGGGTGGCAGCGAGCTTGAAAATCAAAGCTGACATCCGGCGCTCAGCAGAGGAGGAAAAGACATGTTCAAAGTTGCTTTTAGATCACAAACTCATGCAAACATTCACTGCATGCATCAGGTTTCAACATAATAATTACAGTGCCTTCTACACGATTTCGTACACTTGCACGTTTCAGATCATCAAACACATTTTAATACTAGACAAAGATAAACTAAGTAAATACAAAATGCAGTTTTTCAAAATGATGATTTCCTTTATTAAGGGATTAAAGTTATCCAAACCAACCTGGCCCTGTGTGCAGATAAATTCACAAAGCTGAGAAAGTGAAGCACGCTGAAAGATCTTAAAAAGCAACACATCATGTCATGATCTAAAGTAACATAAGATCGCCTGAGAAACAAAGTCATGCTGGAACGGGTTACAAAGCCATTTCTAAGGCTCCAGCAAACCACAGTCAGAGCCATTATCCACAAATAAAGAAAACTTGGAACAGTGGTGAACCTTCCCAGGAGTGGCCAGCCTAGCAAAATTACTCCAAGAGCGCATCGATGACTCACCCGCCATCACAAAAGAACCCAGAACAGCATGTAAAGAACTGCAGGCCTCACTTGCCTCGGTTTAATGTCAGAGTTCATGATTCAACAGTAAGAAACAGAGTGGGCAAGAACGGCATCCATGGGAGAGAAGATTTCCAAGACTTCTGGGAAAACTATCTGTGGACTGACGAGACAAAAGCTGAACTTTTTGGAGTGTTTGAGTCATAAAACTAAGGCAGCATTTCATAAAAAAGAGCAGTCAAACATGGTGGTGGTAGTGTGGTCTGGGGGTGTTTTGCTGCTTGAGGACGCCTTGCTGCTGTAATTGATGGAGCCATGAATTGTGCTCCTGAAGGAGAATGTCTGACCATCAGTTTGTGTCATCGTGAACTTGGGTTATGCAGAGGGATAGCGATCCAAAACAAGTCCACCTAAAAAGAGGCAAAAATGAAGGTTTTGAAGCATCTTAGTCAAATTTCAGCCTAAAATCAGATTGAGATACTTTGCCTTAAATGATCTTAAGTAGACCAGTGGTGATCAGAAATCCTCCATTGTGGCTGAATTAAAACAATTTTGCAAAAAAGAGTGGACCAAAATTTCTCCACTCATCATTACACTTGATTGCAGTTCTTGTTGCCAAGGGTGACACAACCAGTTATTAGGTTTAGGGCCAGATAGGTTTGTAGAGCTTTTCCTCCCTGAATAAATGAAATCATCCTTTAAAAATGACTTTTGTATTTACCCAGGTTATCTTTGTCAAATATTAAAATTTGCTTGATGATCTGAAACATGTAAGAATGACAAATATGTAAAAAACTGAAAAATCAGGAAGGGGACAATTTAATAAGACGGCAAGATTTTTGTTTTTTTCTAATATTTAGTGTAATGTGACAGCATTTTATTAACAAGGCAAAGTTAGTGTTCTTAATCCTAACTATAAAGCAGCAGTAGTTGGTCTTTTGAATTCAAGTCGGCTCTTTTTGGAGTGAAACAATGTGGTTGTTAGATCTATTGAAGTGAGTTCAAAGAGCCAAAATTCTGTTTGTTGTTAATAAAAAATACCTTTTGTACACCACAATTCTCCCTTAATAGCAATGTTGTTAATGCCGGTCGTTTTATCTCATATCTGCATACAAATACAACACGTTAACCTCTGACTTGATCCAGCAGCTGCATCTCTGCTGAATGTTACAAGCAGCTAAACTAATACAGCACAGCTCTGGTGCAGAAGCAGCTCCTGCTCTGTCACAGCAGGGTTGGCTGTGGCCTCTTCATAACCCTGCCGGGTGCAGAGAAGTCAAAGAGGAACCAGAGACCACGGCTTGTTCTCCAAGCAGCGTTTGAATTACATAATGTGGACAAAATCCAATTGTCTCCAATCATCTCAGGCTCCCATGTTATCCATCATTTTTATTAGTGCAGCAGTGAGATAAGACTTTGTTATGTTTCTCAGGGAATCCATCTTCACATGATAGAGAATGCCGATTAACTATGTTTTACAGGGAGGCTGGCCAAATTGCAAAGCTGCTGGACCTCTGTCCAGGTTGGTGCTGCAGAAGAAGACGTTGAAATAAAACAGAAAAGAAGATAATGCAGATTTTCCAAAGTTGGTGTATTCAAGTACCAAATCTCCTTGCAAAAGAGGAATTGTGATGACATAAAGTGTAAAGCAGTCCTGGCAAAGAGGCTGTTGTACTGCACAGGGATTTATGAAATTGAATTTCAATGGCACATTGAGCAGTTCATTGAGAGCGTGCCAAAAGTGAGAATCCTATGACGGATTGAGACAAATCACTGCCCAAATGAGCTGACAACAAGATGCCTGAGGCATTGCATTACTATTCAATTAGCATTTAAGAGGGCTTTGGGGAGAATTGTTTTGTTCTATTTTGCAGATAAAATATGAGCATCTCCCACAGATTTCTCATTAGGGCCACTTTGAGGGTAACTCTCACCCCATTTATCTTCTCCAATGTGGACCCCTGGGGAATTGAAAGCTTCAGATTAGGAAGAGAGGAGACACAGTATTGAGTTATGCTCATTGAACTGCACTGTGATGAGTAGTTAACTACTCTCCTTTCAGTTCCTATCTGGATTTGTTGAAGTTGAAAGCGCTGCGGACGCCTGTAAACATGGAACTTCCTTCCATATTCAATTTGTTTAGGTTTTGATGAGTCTGTCTCTTATCTCTTAGTCTCCACTAAAACTCTGTCTCTGACATCCCCGGCTCCACTGTACCATCACTTTCAATTTAAAATACTGCCTGTCATCTGTTATTGAATAACATCGTTTCCTCCTAGTACTGTGTGGCAATGAAAACAAGAAGTGCAAACCGCGAAAATATGCACTTTTACTTTATAAATCCTGCCTTATCTCAGCCATCAGCTCATGCCGTTTTAATTTTGTTTTTCATAAATCCATTATGAAGGCTAATATTCGTGAGAAACACTTTTCTTTTTTTCCTTTTTTTTCAATCTTATGGCACATTAATCACAGGAGCTCTAATATGCTTTTGTTCTGATTAAGGCAAAGGTTTGCCCAGAGCTGATAAACACCTACGAGGTCCAGTTAGTGTCCCTCCTGGGCTCTGCCCAAGAATCCAACCAACAAAAGAAAATCAACACAGAAAAGGCCAGTTAAAAACCCACAACAGAAACACGACTACAAGGAACACACAACCCTATTCAGACCGTACCTTTATGCACCTTTTTTCCCACAATCAATTTGATTTTCTCTTTTTAATTATGGCAGGATGATGATGTATGCTCCACTAATAAGACATGAATGGGAAATGAAAGGTCGGTGAGACCTAGATAAATGACTCCCATTATTTCACCAATCGGATAGAAGACCCTCTATATGTTCTAATTTGAATGATAATAAAATTCTGAATTGCTTTGTCCTAGCAGGCCACTTTTTCCACGATAAGCATCCTGGCAAGGTAACCTTGTCCTGTAACCTGGTCTCCCATAGCCTTCTCAGACCTGTAAGTGCTTAAAATGTGGGCAAAGAACACAAAGAACATAGCTCCGCATTGATTGTGTATCTCTGTAATGAACCGCAACAAAATTATATTTTATGCAAAAATATGCATTTTCCCTCAAGCGATATAGAAAATAGAGCCACAGTTCTCAATCAGTGTTAATGAAGAGCAGGACCATATGTCAAAGCACGTAATGTCTAAGACGAAAATCTCAAAGCTTCCATTATTTGTGCTTAGAAGTCCTAAATGAATTGTTTATTTTTAGTTTGCCTATTGGCAGAGAGGATAAGGTGGCTTTGGGACTATAAATAATAAATCACATTGCCCTTGTCTTGGAATACGTTTGAAAAGCAATGAAATATGATAAAGTGTCTCATCCGGGTTGTCTGATATTTGTAGCAGTCACTTGTGAGTTGACATGCAGCACTGTATAGGTTACTGATGGCACAGCACAGCAAGTCTCAGCGGGTCTATAGAACAGGAAAGGCAAAGGCAAAACAAGTCGATCTCTGTAACTGTGGAGCAGGACTGTTGGAGCTGCAGCTGTCTGTGTTTAAAACACGAGGCACCAGGTTACACACTTCATTAGACAACAATGAATATAAGTGAGACCTGTATGCTGCCTTTTATTTAGGGTAAAAAAGAAAGATCCATTTCAGAATGAAACTTCTCAAGAGCAAGTACAGTCTTGAGTTAATTGTACTTATTAGGAGGTTGCTGTATATCTGACCTATTATCCTTTGACACTAAAGAAATGAACACTTACTAATAACTTCAAGCATTCTATAGTATTTTTATTAATTGCAGAAATGAATGCAAAGGTTTAAACCACAGTTTTTGGGGTTTTTTTAGATGCACATAAAGCGCAACAGGAGTAAATGAACTTGAACGCCACTTAGTCAGCATGACTTTCCACTATGTGGCATAAAAGGTAAGGCAAAAGTGCAGCCAGACTTGCGTCATGCCTTTTTAACTTGCTATAAGAGCAGCTAAGTATGGGACTAACAGGTCAGCCTGTGGATATTGGAATGCACAGTGCAAAACTGGAAGAAATGTGTTTTTGTAATAAATAGCAATGACATGGTTTTGTGGATTCATTTATTTAGATTAGGCCCAGTATTGTTCCACTTTATGAAACTAATTGAATTCCTTGTGCATTTGAGTAAACGGACAAACGAATTAATCAGGAATTGGCAAATGGGTCTCTATTCAGCTGTGTTTGTGTGTGTGTCCATGAGCATGCACTGCATAAAACATATCTGTGTGTGTGTGTGTGTGTGTGTGTGTGTTTTGTGGGTGGCCAGAGCAGTTTATAATGATGTGCTTGGGTGCACGACCCTGTCTGAAAACTTGAAGAGCTGAAATGAGTTCCCTGACAGTAACATCAGAAAAATTATGGCACAGCAAAATGTCATTGTTTATTTCACACATACACTCTGTCCACACGCTTCACACTCACCTTCAGGTGCTGACCACAGACAGTAAAAGTTATATAATTTCTGTCCAGCAGCAATATTCAGCAGTGGTTATTATCGACCAATATTCGCTATTCCAAATCACGTTTTATCATGTTTTTGCTTTGGGGCTGGTATACAACGGAACGATGGGGGTTCTGAAAGTGCAACTAAATATATTTATTCAGCAATTTAACAGCACATGTAGGCAACAGAAAATACTAAAATATAAAAATAAAAATCTCAATATTCGAGAGGAAGAAAGGAAACTAAGTTACAAAAAAGAAAAATGTTTCTGGAAGATGCTAAAATCTAATGAACACATCTGAGCACTGAGTTATTTGTGGCTCCTGGAATGATAAATACTCAATTCCGTGTTTGAAATCATATACTTGCTATTTTGAGTCCATAAGTGACTTCATACTGGGAAGTTTGGCCATCCAAAGTGCACTACGAGTACCAAGATAGTGTATTTGTAACAGCCGAATGAATGTCGAACAAGCTACACCCCTCACCCGCAATAGTTAGCATCTTAGCTGTGAGTATTTTTAGACCTAACTCATTTGTACAGATGCAAAGAAGGATATGGTCTTGGTCTACTAGTGAACATCTACCAGGTAACTACTAGTGCTAAAAGTCCGAGTTCAATGCCTTAAACACCTTGCAGGTTTGACTCTGGGACATGGCAGAACATCACAAATGTTTAGAGTAAATGTGTAGCAACTAGCTTTAAATTTGATGGAAAGTTAGGGCTAAATCCTCCATATTACCCACTTATCCAGAAGCACCTTCTTCCTGTATTTTGTTTTGTTGCTCCCGCCGCAGACACATCTGGCCAAAAAGCATACTGAACAGTCACATGTGGCTTGGAGTGACTAAATTTGGTTTGCTTGGAGTCCACTTTAAGATTTCTCAATTTGCAAATAGGTGAATAACTAGATTAAACAAACTATGGGCGTGAACTAGCCCAATGCAACAGTGGGGGAGGGACAAACTAATATTCAACCGCTAGAAGAATTCAAGTTGCTGCTGCCAGCGCTAACTAGCTAGCTAACAGCGCCAGACTCCTGTCAGGCATTAAACTATAATTTCTTGTGTATTCCTGTTAAATTGTCATCTTCACCGCAGAAGAACTTGGTATCATGTGCAGTCAGAGACTGCAAATGCAGGGGTTAGTGCAACAATGCTAGTTAAGTGTTGCAATAATTTCCACTAGAGGCCTTTGAGAAAACACAACTGTAATTCATGCACTGTGCTATGTGTACACAGAGGAAGTTACGTGGAAGTGTTTTAGCTACAGTATCTGTTAAAACAACCAGTTTTAACCTCTAGACTGCAGTGTTAAAGCTAAACATTCTGATTTTACTCATGGCAGATATCTATAAAGAAATCGTATCCTTTAAAATATACATTTCATATATACATATATATTTATTTTTGTTATCTGATTGGTGTTGCAATTGACATGTCATGCCTAGATTGCACCACAAATTTAGATGATGTGACACCAAAGTATCTTAACTTACAATCTTTTTATACTAAATTTGTTATTATTTTTATATGTCAGATTTTATATGAATTTTATATTACTTTTTATTTATTTTGAGCATAGTGTATGGTGTAGTTATTGCAGACTGTCCTCTGTTTATTATTTGTTCTGCTATTGTTTGGCAATAAAGTGTGCTGTCATTACGTGTCACACTGTATGGTCATACTGTTTGCTGATCAGTTTGCTCGGTTTTTCATTTTGAATTCTGCTTTCATCATTTGTAATGTCTCCGGCTTTAGCAATTTTGCTATGTCTTATCAAAAAATGTGGATCTAGGGGTTTCTTTAAAAAAAGGGGAAAAAAATACTAATAAAAACTGCAAAAGGACTTTGAGAGAAAATCATTTGAACTGTCTGATTTGAAAGAAAAGAAACAAAAATATCAGACAGACTCGTTTTCATCTGAACTCTTTATATATTTAGATGCATTTCTGTATTTGGTTGCGCTGTCTGTGTTTGCCACCAACAATATGTTGTTAAGGTGGTGTCTGTGTTTCTTCATTTGCTTATGCTCTGTTTCTCTGTTACTGTGTCACAATGATTGTGAAACTATTTTTCAAGAGAAAATTCCTGAGAAACCAGACATAAACCTTTTTATTTCTTTCATGGTCAAAACCTCATAGAAATTATTAAATGTAATGCAGCCAATAACCTGTTGGGCTTTAAAGGGTTTTTTTTCTCTCCCCCAGCTTATTAATATCTGAGCGCAAATTCAATCTTTGAATTTGATGAAATTCACTGATACTAAACCAGACCTGATTTAGCATTCTCGGAGCATACTATCATTACAGAAGGAAGAAAAAAGGGAAAAGTGCTGTCAGAGACATCAATGGATTTTTTAGAACATATCAAAGCACAGTTGCTCTGAGGACATGATAGGGTGGTATACCTGTTTTTATCTCCGAATGCTGCCCTGATGTTTTCTGAAGCCTGCCTACCACTGACACAGCCTTCAAACTATTATCTCTCTGCTTCCTTCCACCTCGCCCCCTCCGCCCCTCTCTCCCCGCCAAGAACATAAAAACACTCTCCGCGAGTCCCTGTCTCAGCAGAAAATATTGTGAGATATAATGATGATGCGTCACAGGGAGCAGAAAGTAGTAAAAAACAGCTTTGTTGTTCACATGCAATTTGGTTTTAAAAAAGACGATTTAAAGAAAGAACGCTTTCAAAACACAAACATGTATATGAGACAGTGTTATGATCGCAGCTAAAGTGAAGAGGAAGAGAGGTGTGTTTTAATGGAGGTAAATTTAATCTGAGTAAAGAAGCGATTATGTAAATTCCTCCGCACAACAATGGGATCATCAATAAGAGCGGGATGTTCATTAGGCTCAGAGAGCTTTAATATATGGATGTTTTGGCAAATACACAGAGCAGATTGGTAAGCAAGCTCACTCATGCATGATTTCTCTGTTAATCGCTTGACTCTGTATTCAAATGTGTCAGCCGCAATGGGATGCTACATCTTATGCTCTCCTTACAAATCATATTAGCGGTCCCAGCTTATACAACCAAATGCAGTCAATGCAAAATACATGGGACTTCTTCAAGTGTTATTTTTTTATGGATCAAATGAAGGACAGCTGCGCCTGTGGGGGAAACACGACACCCACTAAAGTGCAGTAGCACACAGTTTGTTAGACTAGACTAAAATGTTAGTCAGGTGAATATGTAACGAGACAAAAGTGATTAAGGAATCAATGAAAATTCATATTGGGGAAGCTTTGATGAACGCTGTGTGTGGCTCAAGAAATTGCCTTAAGTGAAGTTACACATTTTTAGGCAAGTAGGTGAAGTGATATAAATGAAGCTTCACTCAGATCCTCCTCACAATAAAAAAGCATAGCAAATAATATATCTTTAAGAATTGCATTCATTTCAGTCATGAAAACATTCTTCTTCACTGACTGGGAAAAATCTTTTCATAGGAATTAAAAGGGTAAGTAGCAGTCAGATGCTGATAATCAAAGGCCATCAGCAAGTGCGAGCACCTCTATAAAAGCAGAGGTTTTGGCACCATGCGGGTCTGAAGCATTCAGGTGTGTCTTAAGAGAATGCCAAAGAGGAAATACATCAGCAATCTTACAGAAGCAATCTGGGCACTGTTATGAAGCCATTTCTGACTACTTGAAGTCCATCATTCTATAGTGAGAGAGGTTATTCACAAGTGGAAAACATTTGAGCCAGCGGTCCCCGACCCCCGGGCCACGGACCAGTACCGGCCCGTGAGTCGTTTGGTACCAGGCCGCGAGAGTTGAGACTTGGGTGTGAAATTCTTGGTTTTCGGGGGTTTTATTCGTTTTTAGCGTTATTTTTTTAAATTGTTAACTTGGTTTCCCCGAGTCTTTTCCCGTGTGTTATGAATAAATCTTCTTTTTTTCTTTTGGTACCAGTACTGGTTTTATTTTGTTTATTTATCCACAAAACCTTAAAGGCCGGTCCGTGAAAATATTGTTAGATATAAACCGATCTGTGGTGCAAAAAAGGTTGGGCAGCGCTGATTTAAGCAATTAGCAAGGTCCCAGATTGTGCAAGAAAAACTACAAAAAACAAGAGCTGCACACCAAACTCTACAGCCATAAGTTAGCCTGATATATGTTAAAGTTCATGACAGCATGGTTCAAAACAGAGTGAACAAGTATAGCTTATTTTAAGGGTTTTCGAGCAGGAAGTCTCTTCTATCTAAAACAAACATGCCATGCTGCCAACAAACCACAAGAAGTCATGAACAACATCTTTTGGAGAGGCAAGACCAAAGTGGCCAGGTTTGGCCATAATGCACAGTGCCACATTTGGTGAAAAGCAAACATCGCCTCGTACCAGCTGTCATGCACAGCGGTGGAGGGGTGATGATTTACGCTTGTTTTGAAGCCACGTGCATCTGCGATCATTAAGCCAACCGTGAACTCCTCTGTATAACAAAGTGCTATCGACCCAATGTGAACCTATCTGTGTGACAGCTAAACTGCTGCATGACCCAAAGTTGGGCTGCCTAGAGTCTGGTGAAAATGTTATTTTCCACATTACTATGTCAGGAAACAGAACTGACTACTAGTCAGTTGTAGTATCTCATCTATAGACAACATAATATCTTATATGTAATGTCTTGTAGATAGATGACTTATAATTCAAGACCTGAGGCAATCAAAGGCCCAACACATGCCCATTTTATTAAGGAAATCATAAATAAAAGTCAAATTAAATGAATAATTCACAAAATTCAACCTCTGCTTACAATCTCAATGAGTTCTAAGGCTGCAATCAATATCTAAGGTCAAATAAATGAAAGGATGAAAATGAAATATACAGGCAGGAATCCTCGGCTGTGATGATTTGACTCTGATTCTTGATGACAACAGTGATTCCCCTTCATAAATGAATAAAGTGGGGGAGGAAGCAGAGTGCTCCAGCGCGTTAGCTATGGAGAAATTCTGTACTGTAGGGGCACTGATCATTTCAGTCAGAACAGATCACACAGACTAAGTTGTTTTCTTCACCTCACCAGAGTTGACTGATGTTTTAGAAAGCGGAAATGTCTGCCGGTCAATGGTCAGGCTCTCTCAGACATTATTATTCTGACGGAGCCGGAGTACGAATATTCACAAAAAATTTCACCTTCTGCTATTGACTTTGTGCTTGAATGTCTGCCCTTTTTAAAAAGAAAAAAAAGACAGAATAACTCTATTTCATGTGGACTGCACTCTGTCAGTGTTGAGTGTGCCCTATATAAATCAGGTTTTTCATGCCGTCTAAGTTGGTATTTCAAAACATTTTCACCCCTGAGTAGGTTACAGTATCTAAAAAGAATCGAGCAACTGACAAGATCTAAACGCATACAGGAAAAACTCAGACTCACCTGTGCTTTGTTGCAGCAGCAGATGTAGGCACACAAATCCAGCTGTGCACTGAAATCCTGGGGCCCTGCAGTTGCGCTGGCGCTTGACGCAACACGCAGGGATGTAGTGGCAAACTGCTGTTTTCTTCCCTAATTAACTGTTTTTTCTTGCTATTTCATTTGCGGACCTTAAAGATTAATCAGACAAGTGTTGCTTTAGCAGATTGTTAGATTAGGAATAAAAGAAACCCAGTGGGGAAAACTGCATTTTTAATTCTACTTAAACTGTACTTCTGGCATTGTAGTGGGATTTAGTGGCAGATGGTTGGAGATCCTTGTACAGCAAATAAACATGCATAGTAGCTCACCTATAATTCTTTACATCCTAAACAACAGTGTTTACCACTGAGAAAAACTCTCCACGGGATACGAGCAGTGTGTCGTGACGGGGAGATTCCTGTGATTCACCGTGATTATAACAGCATCCGAGATACCCACTTATAATGCATGATAATGACTTGTACTTAATTCTACCTGCTTCCAAGTACACTGCAGGGCCACCAGGTGTGGCAGACCAGTGCATGCCCCCGGCCTACTGGCCCGAGTGTATTACCATGCCGCCAGGAACGCTGCAGGACTGTGTGGCCATTTTGGCGTAGCAGAAGAGCTCATTACTGCGACTTCCATATTCATCACTTGATGCGCACTGTAACAAAAAGCAATTATCCCACACACATTCGCAGACAAAAGGACCACTGGGTGTCTCAGAGTGAAAGAATAGAAAATGTTTCTGGCATATTTGCCACTGGGCTGTGTACAAGTTTTATTTATACATCCATGCACGTTAGACTGGTTTACTGGTGTCACAAAAAAGTATCCCCAAATTTAAAAAAAACAAGTAGTTCAACCAACTGCTGACTGGCTCTCAAATATAAAACATACCCACTATCCAAAGTTATCACAAACTTTGTTGTGATTCATGTCCAGAAGGTTTGGATTTCCATTTATGTCAGGAGCAAAAAAAAGGTTTCAAAATGAAAGTCTGAGATGTCTGAGACATTATGTGACCTTTTGTTCACTGTCCTTCAGGAACATTGGCTTCCCTGGACTTTATAGCGAGGACAAGCTTGATTACAGGAGTTATGTTATTATTATTTTTTTATATTATCATCTTATCAATCGTAACAACAAAATAAAATACAGAGCTTGCACCATTGTCGTCACTGCAGCCTGATCAACATAGGGTGTTTAAGACCGATTTGTAACATTTGGTCAATTAAAAATCTATTATTTAGCTACATATTTTGCTTATTATGTGTTGTTTGTAAAAAAGAATTAATAGTAATAATATATCTTATGTTACTGTTGCAACAAGTCGTGGCTTACTCATTTATGTTCTGCCCAAATCCTTTGTTGTTGTGCTTGCAGCGTTCCACATGCGTTACCTCTGATAGACAAGCTATAAAACATCAACACTTAGAACATTCATGAAGGCAGGTTTTTTTCTGTCACTGCTTTTTAAATTGTCATTCTGTTGTAGATCTGCTGCTGTGCTTGGGATCATTGTCCTATGGCATGACTCTTTACAGTCAAGCGTCAGCTGTGGGACACATGGCCTCACATTTGATTCTGGAATCATTTGGTATACAGAGGACTTAATGATTGCAAGATGCCCAGGTCCTGTGGCAGCAAATCACCACACCTCCACCAAGGTGCTTGAGACCTGGTGTGCATTATGGCCATAACATGGCCAGAAGTGGTCACCTTGGTCTCATCTGTCCAAAGGACATTGTTCCATAAGTCTTGAGGTATTTTACAGATGTAACTTTGCAAACCTAAGCCATGCTGGCAACAAGAACTCACACTTGTTTGTTTTTTTCTAAATGTACTGTCATTGTATGAACTTTGACATACTGACTGAGGCCTGCAGACTTAGGGATGCAGCTTTTTTTTTGTTTTTTGCAGTGTATCTGAGGATTGCAAATTCACCTTGTGCACCTCGAAGTGCTCACACTTTCTTATGATCAACTAATCAAATGCATTTGATTATTAACACCTGGTTGCTACTTACCCTCATAATTCCAATGTAAGCAGTAGGTGTATGCACATAGCTTTTCACACACTGTTTCTGCATTTTGACTTAATTTTTATTAAATAAATAATGACACGCTATAACATGTCATGCGTTATTGTTTATCTGAAGTTGTACTTACCTAATTTAAGACCTGTTAAGCACCAGATTTTTAGTATATCGTAATAGGTAAAACCTTAATGTGGCTGTATAACTAGTATAATACTTGTTAGTTTTTCAGAGAGGTTTGGGTGTGATGTGCCACCTCTTCAATGCTTAGTGCAAATGAAGAAGTGTGCACAACATATTTAGGACAGATTTGAAAGTGCCATGACTTATGGTTTCGGTGTCTCCACTATTAGTCTTGTTGCTTCCTATTCATTTCCTCACAGCTGAAAATACCGAAGTCATTCTCACCATCAGAAGTCACCATAGAAGCAGAAGTAAATGAGGAAGACTCAAAGGAAGTGGTTGCACCGCAAAATTAAAGTATAATCCATGCAGCAGTGAGAGTATTTCATGTGGCCTTGAACTCCTACCAAGTCAGGAAATTATATTGAATGACCACATGTCAACCAGCTTATTATATATCATGTGTGCTCTTTCTGTCTTCACACTTTAGCAAGTCTACCTACAAAACTTGCCGCCTGATGTGACCGATGACCCGGCTGGCTTGCCACAGCGCGACTCATCAGTGAACAGGCATTAATTCGGAGCTGAGACAGTAATTGGTTAACAGAGAAAAAAATCAATATAAACAATTTAGAGGGTCTTAAGAAACAAAAGTGTAAAAATACACGTTTTTGCCCTGTGAGTTCTGCTGAGTTTGATTGCAGTTTGCTGTGGGGGGCTGTTATATTTTTCTCTTGCAAAATGATCAGCAGTGTCAGTGCACAATTACCCCACTGCACTGTCTCACACCCTAAGGCGCCTGACCTCTCTTTCTATTCTTAATGCTAGCTGGCAAGGGCATTGAGTCATTTATTTATTTATTGTCACAAGCAGCAGCAGACCCCACTCCAGCGGCATTTTAGATGCATCTCTGAAGGAAAAGGGGATAAAAGAGACAAGCGAATTCAACCAAAGGCCTGCAGCATCCGCCAGTGTTGCTGCTGCTGTCTCACTCCTGACCGGCATCTGACGGCCGTGTGTGCAAATAGGCAGCTAAGAAAAGAGAAGTACAGCCAGGGGTTGTGAACTTTCTCCCTCTCTGTTTTTTGAGTGCCAGAATGTTCCCCCTCCCATGAATACCAAGGGCAACCTGCCTCCATTATTCATAACCCAGCTGTTCTAAGGTGCCCATATTTACACTTATATTGCAGAACCAGCAAGTGGCTTTTCCTTTTTAATATTGTGGCTGCCAGCCCTCTCTGACTTCTGCAGCTGAAGGATCAGCCGGAGTTGCTGTGGGGCAAAAAGTGCGCACTGATGGGTGGCAGGCTAGCGAATTTATAAACAAGATTTGGTAATATCATATTTGCCATGTGAATTATTGAACAGAGTTTTATGATGCTTTTGAGACTCCATGAGAATTTCATTATAATTTGATTATACGGCAGCTATAGTTCCCGAGGATGTCGACTTGATTAGGTTATTCATATGGTTTAAACAGCGGCTCTGTGCCTGGCTTAGGGATGTCTGAGGAATAATGAACAGCAGATTTTACCAGGGCAAAAATCTCAATCCAGCATACAACTGCAGTGATCAACAGTCATTACATGGCCATCGGCCAGCAGCCGAGGCGAATGAATAACACATGAATCCCTGTTGATGAAACATTGGAGAGTAGTTACCAGTACCCAGCTGTCTCATTGAGATAGTATTCTTGGCCAAGTGGAGCAGAGCTGGTCGGAATACAAGCCAAGCAGGTGGTATGTAGGCCTCATGACACCACAGGGGCAACTGCTAACAGGTTTGAAAATGACCCGATCCAGCAAGCACAGGCAGATTGTTTTAGTGCGGATGTTTCGAGAATAATCCCTCACAAGGACGGCAGCATTTTTCTGGTGTCTCTTACACAGACCGAGCTGGCCGATCACAGATATGAGTCTGATATGTTCTCACTAGACGGCTCTAGTAGATACTGTTGCAGAGCTGTCCCTGATGGCTGAAAAAAATCTATGGCCGGGGACTGAAGTTTGAGCTGGTTGATCCTTCCGTACCAGTCAGCCTGTCCGTGACTTGGGCTGTACTCCCCAATCCTGTTTAAACCCTTGTGGGATTCGAGATGAGAACACCATCAAGAGGGGGAGGCAGGGTGAAGTTACGGAACGAGACACATATCTTATTTATTGTATGTGGTCAGACTGCACAGGAGGTTTGAGCTTAGCTGGAAATAGCCATGTGTTGCTGTTGTTTTTCATCATTTTCCAACCGAGACACCTTCGGCTGACATCATCTGAGACACTGCAAACACATTCTTAAATGAATTATACACCTATAACATAGCGAAGGCTCTCTGAACCCCCTGTGCTCCTTGTTAAAGTGCGTCTATATGTTATATAAAAGAAATCCTTTTGTAAGTTAAAGGTTTGCAATGCAGAGGTAATGTGCTAGCAGGCGAGGCGCTCTTTATAAATGGTTTCTAAGTTGCAACCAATAGCGTTATTTGCTTTTTAATTATTTCACCATACATTTTTTATAGCTACATTTCTCTGGTTATATAACAGCTCTGCAGACCCTTCAGACTACCTATTTATTAATAAGCATTTGTATTACTTACTGTACTGCTGCACACTTGATGGGGTCATTAAAATGTTTACAATTCATAACATTTGTTATAATAACCAACATTATTTGTCACTGACCTGTGAAATCCACCGATCTCCAAAAGATGAGCTTTTTATGAGTTTTGCAGTTTTCGTCTAATTCAGTCATTTCAGTCGTTATTTATTCACTTAGTTGGAGCGTAAGCCATAAATAAACGAATTTACCAGATATTATTCCTGTTACTTTAACAATCTATCACCTCAAATTTTGATGCTGCTGCAGGTTTAAAAGCTTTATAAAATGACTTATTTAGCATTTAATTAATTGCTTAGTGTGTAATTAAAATCATATCCAAAGATCAATTTCTTAAGCAGACGATGCCAAAAACCTCCTTTTTTAAAGAGGGAACTGCTAATAGAGCTGCTGTGTGACGGCTGTGCATCAACATGTCTGCACAGGTAAAACCACGACATTGATTGATCAGAGGTAAATGGGTCACGGCTGCTCACAGGGAGACGCAGAAGCAGACAAAAATTCCGAGGTGGGGAACAGAAGTGGCGCGCGGGGCGGGGGTGTTCGAAAAGTGCGGTGCATCATTTGCATGGCTGTGCCTTAAGTTTTGTTGTTCTAAATGTTGTTGTCAGTGTTGTGAGTCACAGGAGAGCGGCAGAGGTGATGATGTCCCAGAGACTGTCTGGCATGTAGGGCAGCAGCTGCCTCATTTCTGACCCGTTCCACATTTTTGCGCATCGTTGTGAAGGAGATGTCATCTGAGCAGAAACCTATCTGACAGCTGAGAGTGAAATGAGGTGAGAAATCAAAGTCACATTCTATTTAGGAACGTCTCCGTGGTGCCTATCTGCAGGCTGAGATCACCAACAGGCTCCCTGTCTCCCTCCTCCCCTTCCCCTTGCCTCTGCTTCTCCTCCCATCCTCTCTCTGCCTTTTTCCCTGCGGTTCCACTCAGGAACCACTCTCCATGTCATTCTTCAGTGCAAAAGAATCTATGCTCAACACAGATATTTACAGAAATTCATTTTAAAATTCTAAATATTGATGAAATACAACAACTCATGCATCTAAAAAAAAAAAAAAAGGCTTCGGGACACTGTACAGTAAATAGAGTTTCTTCTCCCTTAAGCTGCCGGTAGATGATAAATTCCATGTTTAACACAGGCTACAACCTTTTCCTATATTCGGGTGGCAAATATAGTTTAAAAAAATCATTTTAGCCCAAGCTTGTTTACTTTTAACTTGACTTCCCCTTGAGAAGCTGGCATGTAAACACTTTATAGTTTTACCTCACAACCGAGAGGAAAGTATCCCGTTACTGGGCGGGGAAACAAGGAGGATGGATGGCTCCTTTCACAGTCTGTCTATTAGTTTTCATTAGGCGGCCCAGGGAAACCTGGAGATTTATAGGGCACATTTGCTTTAAATTCAGCCCTGCAGGGTTTCACCTGATTGCTGCATGGGGCAGACAATGATCAGCTACCATCCGTCTCAACACTCTGCTTCCATTTCCATAAATTCTCCCTGTCTGCGCAAGAACAGAAGCCTGTCATAGTCTACAATGTCACAGCGAAGACATCCACCCCAGCTGGACTTCTAGTTTCTCCAATCCCGCTTATTCTGGCGGGAGGGCTTATTGTGGATCGCTGCTGACAGATCCGCACCTCGAGTTGTTCAGGTTCTGAAGGCGTGCCAGTCATCGCTGTTCAGGGACGTTTTATAATGAAACAAATATGAGTATTTATTCTTTCTCCTTCCTTCAGTTGAGGCAGATTGTCTAGTGTAGATGTTGCAAGCCACTCATTTGCTAGATGACCCTGTGAAGCTGGCGGGTCAATCAAAGACGTTTGTCACAAAGAAATAAGTGTGATTTTCACAGAATGAAAATAATCAAGCCGGTCAGCCCGTTACACAGGAACACGTCGCACTTTATCCCAACCGCCACTGATGTGGATTGCCCATTATTCACCAGACAAACAGTGAGGTCAAATACAGCTGAGAAACTTTTCGAATAGTTTGATTAGATTTTTCTTCTTTGAATTGACCGCTTAACTCATCTTCATTTATATTTGTTGCTCCTTTTTCTTTTCTGACTTTGAGTAATCATTCGCTGATTGCTATTCCAAACTCCTCTCACAGAGGGTGTGATCGCCGCCGTTATGCAAAAGCGTTGTCATACACTGGGTCCTATGATTAATCTGAACTGGCACAGTGGTATAGAATTTCCTCCCCACAGCGGGATCAATATCTTCTTCCTCAGCTGGGTAAAGTCTAGGATTTCATTAACCCATTTACAAAGACTTGACCATCCTCTGTGAGTTATTATGAAAGGGGAAGAAGGCCAAAGGCATTCTTTAGCCAGGATGACGTCCTCTGAGGCTGGCAGTTTTTCCTCATTCTGCTAGCCCGCAGAATAGAAACGATGATGCCGATTATTCATACGCATTTCAGTCAGTGGTGGATAAATCCCCATGTTTAGCCAATCAATAACGCCGCGATCCATCAATTGTATTTCACCATTCCTGTCAGAGACGCTCTTCTCCTTTAAACAATATTTTGTATTCACCGCGCTGGTTGTGAATAAATGTTTAGCTTAGAAATTCCAAACCTCCCTCTTGGTGGGCAGCCATGTTACTTCAGACCTCGCCCATGTTTAATTCATTACTCTGCCCGTCCAGGCAGCCAAACTTAAAAGCAGCAGACCTGATGTATTTGATCCCTCTGTTGTTTTGATGAGATCACTCACACTCCGAAGCATGTTTTCCACCTCTCTGTCTGCTGTTTCATTCAACCCTGATGACTGAGCTCCATCTGTTTCCACAACATTAGGCTACAATGCATTAGCATTATGATGGGGGGGCGTGCGGGGAGGTATCTATCCATTCGAGCCCAGCAGCCTGGTGTGGTTGTGAAAGAGGCAGGTTGTGGCCGTCACTGCGTGCATCTGAATGGCCCCGCCTGTGACTCCTTCCTTCCAGTGAGCTGCTTCTTGCTGCCTGTTCGCATGGCGGGCAGCTCTCCTTCTCTGCCTGATTGTTGCTCCCGCGGAGCTGAACCGCCTGCTGTTACGGGGCCTGAGGGACAGCCTGGCTCGTTCACAAAGAAAAAAGAAAAAGAATAGAAGAGGAGGAGTGAAAATCAATTCCTCATTAAACTAATTTGTAAAGGCTGCATCAAAAGGTGTTCAACATTTGCTCTGGCACAGCTGTCAGTTTGATGCGACCTTGAGTATGCGATGCATCGCCTGACAAATTGCACGCGCGCCCGTTGACGAAGAAGGTGTTGCTTTTGTCTTACTCGTGATTGATAGTTGGGTCATGGCTCCCTTCACTTTCTAACACGGAGAAACAACAGCCCGGCGACGCACGAATCAGAACCTAAATCGATACCAGGGTGTGCGTCCGTTCGTTGTTTGTGTGTGTGTGTGTGGCGGCTTGTCCGACGCTAAAGTTTGGATATTTGTGACTGTGACAGAAAGTCAAAGAGCAAATAAGAAAGAAGAAGTTGGGGGGAAAAGAAGCAGTCTGAAGGAGAGTAGAAGAAACTCTGGTGCCCTGTCACAGGCCAAAGGAGGGAATGTCATCTCCTCCACGTCCTCTCTTGGCAGAACAGTGGAATTACCCTTCTTTATGTGCTCATACATCTTTTTCTTTTACAGATGACCAGCTTTCCCCTTTGGAATTGACACCCACAATTTATACTCATTTCATTTCTCTCCACAGGCCGCACAAGGGCTCCTTGCTGAGGTGTACCTGCCACGGCTATCAATAGAGTGAGTCGTCATGGGCTAGCTAATGCAGCCCACTCCCACTGAGGTAATCCTTCAGAGGCATCCCACGGCCTGAGAGAAATGTCAGAGCGCTGCTGTGAGGATCAGTCTGAACTTGCATACAGAGATAGAGATATATCTTATTTAAGCCTGATTTAATTTGGGCTGCTTGGCAATGGTGAGGGAAAGTGTTGTGTGCAGAACAGAGGGTGGGAGCTGGGGATGCGAAAAGTCTGTCTTTATTTAGAGAAACTGGCTTTGGTACAACACAGGCCAGATGCACGGCAAAGTGAACTGACAGATGTAGTGGTCACAGATATTTCTCTGCTCAGATTACCACCTGTACTAGTTCGACCATATGAATATTTAGTGAATGCTGAAGTGCCTTCTTTAGTACGCCTTCCACAAACAACTGTATTCTGCCACACTGGATTTCTGGCACAATTTGAAAGCGTAACATTGATAATTCATTTCTCATACAGAGAGGGAGAAGCTCAAAACTTATTAATAAAACTTTGTGAAACATGTGGTTTCACAGTTGTGTTCGGCTCCCTGCTGGGACCACTCAGAGAGGTTCCACTGGATACCGTGGGTTTATCTAAAGTCTTCTAACAAGTGCTACAAATGGCTAACAAAGGTTACTGATAACACTAATCAGAACAAATTCTTCTCATTTATTTCTTTGTTTCTTATATTTTAATTGATTTGCAATGAATCTGGAAATTAAATTGATGATTAAATTAAACTTAAACTTGTGGTAGTTAATTTGTGAGCTCACTCTAAATCTCCTTGGTCATAAATTCAAGAAAGCACACAAATCGGTGACCATCTGCCAAAACCTGACATGCTTCTGTATCAATCAATAAGAGAATCAAAAAGGAATCAAATTGATAAGTGATATCGATAATGTAAATGGAATCGCTAAATTCTTATCGATTCCCATCCGTAGATGTAATCAACTTAAAGTTGAATTGACTCCTACCTGAAACCGTCTGGATGCAAGTCACCTTGGACCATTGTTTTATACTATCTTTAAAAATGGCATGCTACTCATCATTAATAAGGCTACTATTTCTATGTATGCAGATGATTCAGTAATATGTATGGCAGCTAATAATGAAAAGAGTTAAATGTAGCTCTAAATTCTGAGTTACAATCAGTATAAATGTATAAAGAACAATAAATTAATTTCTAATGTGTCTCAGACAAATAGCATAACATTTGGTTCTAACCACGCTATTAGAAAAAATCTGATTTCTAAGGTTTCCACTAATGTGCCTGTTGATCAAGTCCATGAGACCAAGTTTCCAGGTGTAATTTTAGAGAGTAAACTATCCTGGACAGAACATACTAATGAAATTGTTGTTAAAAGTTGTTAAAACATGAAATGGTATCTCTGTAGGTAAAAGATATGCAAATGTTTTTGTCACCAAAATTGATCAAGCAGTTAATCCAGGCATTGATCTTGTCTCATCTTGATTATTGTCCAGTGGTACAATGGACCAGATTAAGAAACTAACAAATCTTGTAACAATGCATTCTTATGCATGTGTGCATGCCAAATGCATGTCTTAACTGGTTAACAGCAAAACATTCATGACTTTACCCTTTACTTGTATTTGTCAGAAATATTATTGTTACAAAGATTTGAATTATTTTTATAAAACTAGTATTTCAGTGTAGCTGGACATTAATATTCTAACAGACAGGGAATAATTTATATTATCCTCCTTAGCAAGAAGCAGTTTAGTTAAAAGAGCAGTTTTATACATTGGTTTGAAGGAATGTAAATTTTATGTAAATGTTTTGTTATCAATGAGCATAAGCCTGATATGGGGCAAAATTTGTGTTGCAAGAAGCTGTTTTTGTTGCCTGCATGTGTGTTATTGTGTGATGATGTTGTGTGTGTTTTATAGTGCACTGTCACGTTTTAAAGATTTGTGACCCCAGGAAGAATAGCTGTTGCATTACTGCATATTTGGGCTACATGCTCAATATCCAGTCGAATCTGAGAACAAAAATGCTTAAAAGTTTGCTGAGTTTGCCCACAAAAAAGGGTTTGAAGCTTTTTCTCCTGGATGTTTGTACTTCTACCACCATCTTTACTGTTGCAAAATGTTCCCAACTGTTTAAATATTTCCATCTGGACCGCACAACATCATAACGTCCGTTAAACACGCAACACGAAATATTGACTGATAACAAGCTTAACATAAACCAATATTCCTTCTGAATGGAATATTTAATTTGGAATATTTCTTGGCTTCTTTTTGATGAAATTTTGCGTCTCAGTTCCCGTACCATTGGGCACCGTGGCAATCATTAAATATGCATTACTAATATTGAAAATAGCCGTCTGTTGTATGTGATGCAAGCAGTTTTTGGAGCAGAATTGGGAGGTGTTGTTCTGTTTCTGAAGTTTTCCAGCTCACTTCTCTAATCCATACTGACAGAGGAAGCTCTACAGGAAGGCAGTACAACAGGGGCTCAGCTTCCACTAGTCTGTACTCTGCTGGGAGAGCAAGGTTCTTCCTTCATACGTGGGATGTATTTTAGCATGCCTAAATAAAGAACAGTTATTTCTTGCTGAATGAATAAATCAATGAAATTAATTCTGCTTTCAGTAGAAACACTTCCCTCAGTGATATCAAGGTCCTTGAGCCTTGCTTTGATTATTTCCATCCATTTTGGATGCTATATTTTTTTTACGTCCTTGATAATGTAGTGTTAACGCTCCAAGGCTACAAATAGCTTGATCCATCTAGGTCCCCTGTCCTCTTAATGAAAGTGCAAAGACACTCGCCCTCTATACTGATGCCTCTTCCTGGCAGATGGCTTGATAGGCTCACGCACAAGTCTGCCAAGATGAAACGATGCCTCAATGCAAACAATACTCACAATAAGCCCTTTAATAGCATTTTCCCCCACTGCCATAGTAACAGTCCTGTGTAATAACTACTGATACAGTAGAGTGAGCAGGAGGAGATGAAGAAATTTTCAGCAAAACAAAGAGACCCTGTCGGCTGATGCAGTCATCTGCAGGAGAGAGGATGGGTCAATAACAGACGCAGGGATGAATTGTTGGCCCTGTTGAGTGGATCTGAGATAGGGATGTGCGTTCTCTGTGAAGGAAACATATTCCAGGGCATATCCAACAAAAAATACTATCTGCTTCACACAGAGAGTATTGTTTTGGCGATGAAAAGAATCCAGCTGGCAAGCTCTGCCACGTTTCTCTCCTTGGAAGGAATCGCAGTTAACAATTTGGAGCAAGCAGCGCCTTGACTAAACAGATAATCATATTATTGTATTGCATCTCCATACATTACGCACGCCTGCCGTAGACTGCAAGCGTGTGTAATGTATGTATAGCTCAGTAAATAGATCAATCAGCGCACACATCCACGGCCGCGCAGCAGGAATGGAAAAAAAAAACACAACAACCTCTCCCCGTTTTTCTCACCTCACACACACTCTGGGATATTTGCAGTACTTTCAGACCTGTTGTCTGGGAGACCACTCCTTGTTTAGATGTGTTGTCAAGGAAACAAAGATGGAAAAAAAATCTGCTCGTTGAAATTTTTAGAGAATCCATCTGCTAGGTTGGAACAAGGAAAAAGTAACGCTCAGCCCAGTTGGACGAATGCTTCCAATAAAACATATCTTCCAAAGGGAAAGAGGTTTTATTGATTCTGCTACACTGTTATTAATATAAAAATGGAGCCGGCTTGTTGTAAATAAGCCAGGTGGATTCCTTTTTATTGCAGTCCAGCGGAACCTTTTACCTATTGAATCGAAAATTGCGTGGGACAAAAATCTACCATATAAGTCAGGTAGCCCTCTGCAGTGTAATTACTGCCGAGCCGGCCACCCGTCTCTGTAATGCTGAATAACAGGATGTCCAAATGCTCATAATCACCTATGATTACTGGTGAAAGGTTAAGCTGATTCAATCCCTCAGCCCAATTTGCTACAAAATCCAGGAAAATACTACAAAGACCATGGGATTTGCAAGCCTGCTGGTAAGGGATGCTGAATGATCAGATTGTTGCTTTGGGAGAATAATAGCATGTTCTGCATAAGGAGTCACAGCATAATTTCATTGGAGTTGCTTTACCCGGGAGAAGAGCAGCAGCTGGACATCCAAAGTAGCAGACAAACTGCATATTGTGTAAGCAGTTTAAAAAAAAAAACCCAGCATGGCCTAAATATCTCCTCACAGCCTGATTTCTACCCTTTTCACAAATCTCCTGATTCTGTCACATCTTCGCTGTTTTACTCGACCGCTTTCCCTCCTTTGCTCCATATCTTCCCTTTCTCACATTGCATTCTCAGAAATGTGTGACGCAGTCGTTCGGTAATCATATCCTCACGCTGCTGTGAGGCTTGCGAGGCTTTATCAGCATGATAAACCTCACAAAACACATTTTTTTTTCCCTCCCTCAACCTCCTTTGACAATCACATGTTTTTAGAGGATGAATCATTCATTCAGCATGAGAATTGTTTTCGAACCGTACAGGCAGCAAGGTTCAAGAGGCTGCATGTTTGGGATTTGGGCTCTGCCATGTCCCCCCGGTGTCACCTGGTGCTGATCTGTGGCATTCAAGGCTGACAGCCTCAATCACAAGCAGCAGCAGCAGCAACTTCCACACTAAGGACCTCAGCCTTAATCCCAGCGCTGCAGCACAAACACATCACAACTCATCAGCTCTGCAACAACAATTGTTTGGCAACTCTTTGAGGAGCTTCCTCTTCTTTTCCTAATTTCCTCTTGCACATCAGGCTGCTCTGGTGATTTCTGTTAAGAGCAGAGGCTGAGGTGCCATCACATGCCGTGATGCTCCTGGGCGGCCTGGGACACATCAGCTTCCCTATGGCTGCATCCGAGTGAGAAAGCCCTGTCAACACGTCCAGCTCAAGGGGCTCGTCTTAAGGAGTAGAGGGAAGCAGAGCAGAGAGGTGGAGGATGACAGAGGCAAGGAGGAGGCGGGCGAGGGGAGGCAGGAAGCAGGAGAAGTCCAGGTCATTGTTGGATCTGACAGCGGAGGGCAATGCCAAGCCTCATTTAGAATTCACTCCCTGAGAAGCAGCTGTTACATCTTTTATTGGAGGAACAAAGGAATGGCGTGCTATTTTCATACGAGAGCAATTTTCTTAAGAGAAGCATCTAAAGGGACAAGAGGGAAACAGGAATGTGTATGTGTGTGTGTGTGTGTGTGTGTGTGCTTGTGTGGGAAAAACAAAAACAAAATTCTTCTTCCAGGAACACAAACAGAGCCAACGTGCGGCTCATTACTCGCTGCTCGGTGCTTGTTGTGTGCAGTGCAGGTTCGCACCCTGTCATAGTTTGGGTCAAAAGCCACCTCAGATAGATAGCCAGGAGAGTTGTCTCCAACACTTCTAGACAAATCAATACCTAAGATCCTTTATATATATATATATATATATATATATATATATATTTCTGCAGCAGCCCTCGCCCCCTTTGAAAATACACTTTTGGCACATTTGTTCAGTTTGAGTTTCGTTTAATTAAAACAAGGAATCGCTCAAGCATAAAGTCTAATTACTGTAAAACAATATCTTAGATGCACACACACACACACACTCACACAAATGACACAGTGCACATTAGCGTATAGCAAAGAAGGCATTTCTCTGAGTCTCTGAAAATGAAAATGGAAATTGCACTTGCAGCCTCCCACTTTTGGTCAGCGAGCGCGATTCAAAAACTCATTATGATTTCCTTTGCTTGGCATTTTAATACACTGTGGGGGTAAATAACAAGATGGTCTGCGACTGTTTGGAAGGCTTGTGGGTAAATTCATGTTGTTCAAAGTCGGACAGATGCACGGAGAATGAAGTTTTCAAACGACAAAGTGAGCTAAAGAAAGAAAATGAGGGGGCTGTCTGGGTTTTTAATCGAGGAAAAGCCTGTAATACGTTTTTATATTGACGTGAGTAATAATACTAGTTTGAAAAAACAGTCAGTACATTTGGTTGATTTAATTAAAACAAGTCAGTGTGTTGGCTGCATGAAGACCAGAAGCTGAAACAACTTGGTAGACGTTCTGTGAATGAGCCACTTAATGAAAGCTTTTTAATCTTGTTACTGAGTCTCTGCAATAGATGCTTTTCTTGGCCCACCTCTGCCGGTTAACTGTGGATGTTTTATGGTCTCACCAAAGAGCACTAGTGTGATTAGACACAGCAGTGCTTCCTACGTATGTTTTTATTATTAAAAACTTATTCAGGCCCGTCTCCATTATTTTACAAGCATGAGGTGCATTAAAAGAAGGACAAGGTGTATGAGAGATGCAAAAACGGGGTTGCACTCTCGGCCCGGAAGTATTTTTACAGGCTTCTCAAAGGAGAAGCATTAGAAAAATACTGAGAGCACAGAGTAAACAAATAAAATCAATGCAGCAGGACTAAATAAACCTCCTTTTTCCGAGTCCAGTGTGTTACAGATCACGCAGCTCAGAGGCTGACGCTCAAATAGATTACGTGTGGCTAATGAGGCCAACAAGGAGAGACGTAGTGCATGCTCTAGACTTCTTCCTAATTTCACCTCAAAGGGTTGTTTAATGTTTTTGTCCTTAGATCTCAGATCTGATGCTGAAACATGATGACTGACAATTTGTCAGGTTTTGTTGCAAAAGCCTGAAAATGTCCTCACGTACGGTATCAGGGTTTTGGGACAGGTTATTGGATTTGTGCTCGGCTAATAGCAGAAGACTTAATTTGAAGAACTGTATAACACACTGAATTAAAACCATAATTCAAGCTGAGAATTTTATTTCATCCTGGGTGACCCAATGTTCACCCAAACTACCACATGGTTCATTTTGTAGGTTAACCCTAGTTGGTGCTGTAACCGCTAAAGGCTACTTAGACATTTAGCCACTGTAACCTGTAATGTAACGATCCCTCGGAGGGGAGGCACACAAAACTGTTCATTTTTATATAAAAAAGACTGAGTTATGTAATTATCAGCATCTAAAGGAAGAAACTTACTTTTTTTAATTCTCTCCTTTCTTCTTCTTTTCTTCTGACCTCTCATTTTGTTGGGTGACTTTTCTAAATGTTAATGATAAAGCAGGCAGACGTTGCTGTCTGCTGAGAGGCTGATGGGCCCGTGTGTGCATATACGCCTGTCTCTGGCATGCTCTAAGACAGGGGTCTCGAACCGGCGGCTCTGAAACTGCATGCAGCTCTTTTGCTCAACTGAAAGCATTATGGCTTTAAGGACATTTTATTATTTTAATTTCAATTCAAGATCAGGAGGCGACACTTTGATTTTTGTCTGTTACCATCCCCTCTCAACCTCTGTGAATAAGGTAGCAGTCAAAATAAGCTCTTAATAACTCTGTAAGTTAGTCTTTACGTTCTCCAAGTGTAAAATTATGTAGCTTATATGGTGAATTTAAAATGAATAATTTGACTCAGCTAACAGTATTTCATAATTAGAATTCTTTTAATTAATTATCAAATAGCTACATACTTGTGTTAATCAGATATTTCTGATAAATAAGCATGGGTAAAATATGGCTAAAATGGTAAAACCGCCCCAGAAGCCGATTTTTTTTTTTTTTTTTTTTTTTGTTCAAAATAAAGTTGTCACTGCTTTTAGCATTTTTTATTTGAACTGTCACTAGCAGGAAACGTTTGTTCGGCATCATCAATAACGTGGCATACCTCTAATATAACTATAAGAGAGTGAACTGTAAGCAGGGTGCTATGAGTGAGGTAAAATTAAAAGCTGTGATACGCATATGCATCATATCCTGTGAATCCCACTGGGACAAGTAGGTTATTTAAATTATGCAGTAATACCCGCTACAGCAAAAAGCAACCTTGAGTTCAACCATCAATAAACTGTCCTCACTATTTTGTGCAATCCTGAAACTAAATCACCGGAAAGCCTCTTCACTGCCAGTTTTGAAAGAGCAGCAACAGCGTGCTGCTGGACTCTCGGAGCAGTAGATTAAATCGAAACGAGGATTAAGTATTTCTTTTTGTTTATTTGCTTTTTGACAGTAACAAGACTAACAGCACCTATTCCTGGCATGCTATGTAGCAAAACACATTTAATGAGGTGTTTTCTTGTCAGCGCTGTCTTTACTGAATGGCAAAGCCTGTGGTCCGCAGGTTCAAAGTCAAAGCTAGTTAGCCCTTTTCATCTGTCACTCGCAGTAGGATGGGCAAGATCAATCTGAAGTAATCTGAGAAATGTCAGCCGTCCTTTTCGCTTTACCCCAACAAAGGCCAACCAGAGGGGAGAGGAATCATCACTGTTAATTATAAAGCCCATTAAGTTTTGATCTGTGTGAAAGCTCTGTCAATAGAAAGGTGCTGTTATCACTCACCCATAGCCTGTTTCCTGGAATTAATTTCTCGAATCTGTTGTCAAATATCATAATACCTCGTGAATAACAACTCAAGTCATTTTCATATTACAGGGTTGTCACAGAACATATGGCATAAAGATAAACAAATATTGAAGGAGACCGAGCGGATACTTTGGACAATTGTCACAGTTTGTGTTTTGCCTGATAATGGAATCAAAATAGCTGCTTGTCAAGCGGCGTGATTACAGTGGACTGTTGGTGAGAACATTTCCAAAGGGCACATTTCAGACATGTTTCCTGTTTAATTTCAACTATGAATCATAATTTAGTGGCAAAGCGGTGTCACTGGAAATATATAGTTTTCTTCATTTCAGATGAAGGATAAATTATGTTCCACAAAACGAAACAGAAAAGAAATTATTCATGGAAAATGGAAATCAAGTGTTAATGTGATAATATTTCTCTGCCTCTCACAACTAAACGACACCGTGATGCATCATCCTCATCTGCGCGGCACCTTGAATCTTCTGCTAGGTCAGAAAAATAGCGACCAGAGTGATGATTGTCTTTGTTTGTGAGGCACATTAGAAGGATTTACATTTGTCGCCTACCCGGCTAACAAGATTATGCTTTATGATTAGATTTTTCTCAAGCGGTGTCAACCGCGTCCATGATCGCAATGAGGGATAAGTGGATCAGTTGATTCGGGCTCTGGAGAGCTGGTGAGTTGGCAAAAAAAGGTAAAGAGGCCAACTAATTACCAGCGTTGTCGCTATCTAGTTTGTGGAGGTTTGCTGCAGTGGTATGCCGTCGCTACAACACGTTCAACCTATCGTGGTGGCTGCAAGCTCCTTCAGCAAAACACCTTCGCTGAAGGAACTTCACAATGCCCTCTGAAGAAGTTTAAATGTTGCCTGGTAACTATGAATGCATATGAGACATATAAATATAAGTGAACTGAAAGAATTCTGAGAACTATGCAGAGACTACCTTTATGAACAGTTACTTAGCTACAAAATAAGTGTCAACACTGTCATTGTATGTTTCGCCCCATTACACCAACCCTTGCTAAGAGGTCCTTGTAGATTTTCCTTTGTGTTTGAAGGGCCTCTACAAGTTTTCATCTCAGATGTCAGTATAATTGGGTCAGCTGGAAGGAGAGTCTCTTGGTCTTTGTTGGTATTAGGTAGATGGATTTCCTTGGAGATATTCACATGTACATCTGGATGTATTGTCATCACTTGTTGGGATACATTGCAATGATTTCCAAATCTTATAAACCAATATTTTATTCACAACAGAAAATGGAAACATATCAAATGTTTAAACTGAGAATATTTATTAAAAAAGAGGTCAAAAAGTCAGGACAGGCCCATGTTTACTGTATTTGTCATATTTTTCATTTTATTAAGTGCCAAATGTGTTCAGTTGGCAAAAGGTCTGAACTGTCATGATCAGATGTCTTCTTCTTTTCTTCTTTGATGGAGCTTTAACCTGCATTTGTGAATATCACGGTGAACTGTATACACAGATGAAGTATCTGGAAGTGTTCCTAAACCCATGCAGTGATTTCCATGACAGAAACAGGCCTGTTTATTTAATGCAGTGCCACCTGAGAGTCTGATGATCACGGGCATCCAATATGGATTTTTGGCCTTCTCTCTTGTACACAAGGGGATATTTCTGACAGATTCTCCAAATCTTTTGATGATATTATGTGCTATAGATGATGAGTCTTCATGATTTTACACTGAGGAACATTATTTTGCAATTTCTCCACAACTTTGCTCCACAGTTTTGTTCTAAAAATCTATGCTGACCATGGCAGCACTGTGCTTAATTGGCCAGCCAGCTTCCCTGACCTGAACACCATAGAGAATCAGTGAAGTATTGTCAAGAGGAAGATGAGAAACACCTGACCCAAAATAAAGATGAAATGATGGCTGCCATAAAAGCAAAAAAAGGCTTCACCTCAGCAGTGCCGCAAGCTGATCCCCTCCATACAACACCATACTGATGCAGTAGTTCATTGTGAAGAAGCCCCAGTTATGTGTTATAGTTTATAAATGAACATGCTTGTCATTAGCTGGGAAACCCTGCATTTAAATTCATTACTGATTATTTGTCTGTGTAGGTTCTCAGTCATCCAGGTCACGGTAATCTAAGGAGCTTGGAAAGCTAAGCAACTGGACTTTTTAAGGTTCTTAAAGATGTTTTAAGCTGTCATCTGTGAAGCTTCCTCACATTGCTGATTATTATGACCAAACAGCAATGAATGGACTTAATTTCATCCAGAGCCTGATTCTGCCGAAGTTTTCTTCCTGTTAAAGGGGAGTTTTTCCTTCCCACTGTTGCCAAAGTGCTTGCTCATAGGGGGTCATCTGATTGTTGATTTATATTTCGTTTTTCTCTGTATGCATTATTGTAGGGTCTACCTTACAATATAAAGGGCGTTGAGGCGACTGTTGTTGTGATTTGGCGCTGTATAAATAAAGTTGAATTGAATATCATTAATTGCAAATATTCTGATAATTTGACACACTAGAGCTAAAACCTATGATGACTCCAATTAAAAGGATTTAAAATATTTCACTCACAAGTAGTTATTGCAGAATATATGAAAAATGCATCTTTTTGAATTTAGTTACAAAAAAGTAACATTTTTACATTATTCAGATTTCTTGAGATGTACCAGTATGTGCATATGATGTCAGGATGTTGTCATCATTTAACTCAAGGCATCATCACAGCTCCTAATATGATTGATTTATACTTCTGTGTTGAATGCACAAAGTAGGCACCCCATCGGTGCTCCACAGGTATGCCTCAATTGTCAACCAATCACTTGCATTGCAGAGAGAGGTTATTATGATTACAAAATTGTGGTGTTACTTTTTGCCCTCTCATTGTATTTTCATTTTCCATTGCTTTCCCATTGCATATATTTATAACACAAGCTGTATTCAAAACATGCAGCAGTCTATAATTCTCACTTAAGCCTCTGCAGCCTAGTAAGGTAGAAAATGAGCAGTGCACTGATTGTAAGACACCTCCTAAATAGGTGTGAACACATATTTCATGTAGCAACACATGGCAGGGCTTTATTTGCGTTCAAACTCTGTTGTCGAGGATCTCTCTCACACCTGACTGCTCCGTTTTATCCCAAATGAGCAAACGACAACATCTGGAGGCTCACGGAAAGGAAAAGCTCCGAGGACAAAGAGAAAGACAGAACAAACCCTCCTCCACACACACACGTGCGTGTACAAATACATGAGTAAAACACGCCCGAAGCCATTAAAACATAAAGCCCTCCCAGTGTGAAATAACGCACACATCACAACACATCACCATCACAGTGCAAAAAGAAAGTTTTCAGTTGCTCCTATATTAAGCTCACGATCGTGCTCAGAGCAAAAGCGAAATCCTTTAGTAAGAATCACTTTCAGACAGACAAGATATTATACTGCATGACTACTCAGACAGCATTATGCAGAGGCAGAGGGCCGCTATGACACCTCCTTTCATTCTGAGCAAACTGTTGAGAAACACAAACACTGTTTATGGTTCAAAGCCCAGGCAAATAGAAAGGCAGAGTGCTTTGTCTTTTAAGTGCACTGCAATTGGACTTCAAAACTGTTCAAATAAATAGGTCTTTAAAATATCATCTGCTCATAGCGCTGTATACAAAGAAGCAATATGTTATCTGTCTAGACTGTAAGGTGGAAATTACAAATTACATTTCTGATTCAATTTATGCACCGCTTAAATCATGGTTCAAATGCACTTCATTGCATACATCAGTCAGCGAACGCCTCAGCGCTCTCACACGGCCTGACATTCAGAGCTGAGTCTGACTGGCTCCAGGTAAGTAGTACGATACCCTGTTCAGTTCAGCTCAGCTCAAAAATGAGTGCGTACCAGCTTGTTGTTTTTGACAGCATTTTCAGAATTTTGTTTATTTGGCTTTTGTGGTCTTTAAAACAGCTTTGAATGAGGCACCGACGTCACTGCTGAGCTGACAACAGCAATCTCGCTCGTCAGCCGAGAGCTCCGCTGCTAAAAGCTACTAATTCAAGAGACAGTGGTGATTCAGTATACTCAGTTCACTTTTCAACTGAGATATTTTACATCTATGCATTTGAGAGCTCTGCTTTGTATCACCTATGAGTGATGAGATGGGATGGGATGTACCAGTGATGTGTCGACACACTGGGGCGACATTTCAGATAGCGGTCTTGTTAAAATTGATGAAATTATCAACACAGAAAAGTGCTATCAGATTTTGATCCACCATGCAGTGCTATCTGTAAAGCATCTGATGGGAAAGGCTTCATTTTTCAGTATGACATTGATCTCAAACACATTGCCAGTGCAGTAAAAGTATAGCTGAATAGAAAAACACACAGTCGAACACTTTCATGCCATGGAACTCAATGATATTGAAGAAGTGTGGGATCATCTTGACAGAGAACAAGAGGCAGTCAACATGCAAAGAAGTGCTTTGAATGTCCTTCAAGAAGCCTGCAGAACTATTCCTGACGACTACCTAAAGAAATTACAAAAAGGAGCTTGCCTAAGGGAGTGCAGGCTGTGTTGAAGAATAAAGGTAGTCATACTATAGAGTATTGATTTGTTTTTCCTGTTATATACTGTATTGTATTTTACATACATTTACTACTTTGCTAGCTAAATATAAAGAAATAAAAGGTGGCTAAAGAGTTTTGCACATCTCTGGAAAATTTCAGTTTTTACCAAAATATAACAAGTGCAATGTGTTTAATTTAGGCTAAATAATGATGCAACTCTGGGTCTTTAGCAGCAGGGAGTAAACAGCTTGTGAAAATGCATGAATAGTTATTTAGGTATAAGTGAAGTAAACATTCCCACTAGTATTCGTTCTGGCAGGAGTCTGTGAATGCAGCATAAGAACTGTAAGAAAGTAATGGTTTGGCAGGAAACACGAAAAAATGTTTGCTCAGGCCTTGGTGTCACGCACTCGTTGCCCCTGTAAGCATCATTGTGTCTGGTTGTCAGACAGACTTAATATTGTGAAAGGGTGGATTTTTAATCCAAAGCATGCACACTGTTCTAAACCCAAACTGAAACTTTTGTTATATAAACTTCGCCAAACAGCAGCTAAAAATATAAAGTGAAAAGTTAAAAAAAAAAAGACAAATGTAAAGAAAACAATTGAAAACTATCCCAAACTCCTGTCCTCTGGGTGAAATTTGTGTTGTAATTTTTATATATCTGTCAAGGGGAGCGCTAACCTGCAAACTGAAAAATGATGCTAACGAGCAGCCAGAGTATTAACTCCCAAGGTGTTTTGACCGAGTGTCAGTATGTAATGACATGGAAATGTAACAGTTTCTTAGTGTGCTATGTCCAAAAGGACACTATGCAATTTTTATATTTTATATTGTATTTGAATAAAACAAACAAAATACTGTGTGCTTATTGCTAGGCTAATGCTAATTCTGTTTTCCTGCTTCTGTCCTTCCTACTAAGCTAACAACTTTTCAAACCTGCTAACACCTTAATGGAAACACACTGGGCTGCTGATGTTCTCATTAACCTCTCAAGAAATTCACCAAAATATTGAAGTGTGGTTTTAAACTGTCACGTGACAGGCTAATTATTATTATGCTGTATGTCTTGGATGGTAGGCCCCAAAGTTAGAGCCTGTCACTTACTGTAGCATAAATGTTTATGGTTGCCTTTCACCTAAATGCCATGTAGACTCAGTTTATTTATATCTTGATCATTCCATGCATGTTTGTGTGTGTGACAGAGAGAGAAAGAGAGAGTGAGAGCTAGCTAGCATGATGACAGCCAATTAATTCAGCTCTTGGGGACTCTGCGAGGAGAAACAGTGACTCGCGGGTTGCATTAGTCATGCAGCATGGCAGCGCTGGCATCAGGGAGCTCTCGTACACTTTAAAGGTGACTCTGTGTGTGCCCACATTTTTGTTTGCCTCTTGTGCTATCCTGTCATACCTCCCTCACCCATGGGGGCCCAGCATGAAACAGCTTCACGACTTAAGGATAGCGTCGGAGGCGCTGAGTGCATCCTGAGAAGCTGAGTGTCAAACCTCCAACAAAGCATTTAACAAGCACAACAGTGCACACTGCTAACAGCTCGTTCAAAGACTATGCCAGAGTTTACCCCCTACAAGCACACAAACAAACATCTTTATTATAGTTGATATAAGCTTGAGTCCAAAGGGATGTAAGGGAAGTTTTTAAAAGAAGAGGTGCTGTGCAGTATGCTACAGTAAAGTGATGTACTGATCCACATGAAGTGGCTCACAGAGTTCAATATGAGTGATTAAATACTCAAGTATATGCTCACTGTTGTTGAATCTGACGACAACAAGAATACACCGAACAGCAAGGACATTTATGAAAGAATTTACATTGAGAGTACATATTCTTAGATGTGAGAACGTGAAGGACACACACAGACACACACTTTACTCTGCTCATTGAAGACATTTTTTACTCACGATCGATCAATGCTGACCATGAGCAGCCTGTGTAACAGCTTGAGATTTTGTATTTTAATGCCACAGCAGGTTATACTAGATTTATATCGTTAACTTTGCAGATTTCAGTGTGCGATCACTACGCTGCGTAGCGCCTGAGCATCTGCTTTCTTTACTCAAAGGTTAAGAGAGAGGCGGAATAGACAACTTTGGTCTATATGTAGGCGAGGAAACGCTTCAGTATTAAGCTAGAGACTGTCAGGTTAGTTTACCTTAGTTTTTGTAATATTCAATTACACAAGATGTTATTGAAAATAAGATATCATTGAAATCTGATGGGAAGCCTGAGGGAATGAACTTGGGTGTGTTATTGTCTTGCCGTGATTATATTAATTAAAGTTTTAAAACTGTTAAGAGAAATTGCACACTTATTAACTAGAACAACTTCAAACCACTCCCTATCAAGTACTGACAATATTTTTTAAATGACTTCATAAATGCTTTGTAAGTTTAAGCTAATTCCTTTATTAAAGTTTCATGTGTGCAATAAGCTGGATACATATCCTGTATGTAAAAGATGGACATAGCTTATATCCGCATTCTTTCTAATTGCCAGCAGGGGGTTACTAAAAAAGAGAAAGAGAGAAAAATCATACTACTAAGCTGATTTGTAAGTTCAGTTCTTTTCCTGTGATTGAGTGTGTATTCGAGATCAAGGTGTCAAACATAAGGCCCAGGGGCCAGAATTGGCCCGGCAAAGACTCTAATCCGGCCCAATGAGTTTGACATTCCTGTTCTAGATCCTAGGTAACCAATATTTTGACTGATCCAGACCCAGATGACGTTTTTTTATGGACCCAGAACCATTACTAGATTTTGACGGACCATTTCCATTATGCTCAGTGCAACTTGTCTCATAAGGTTAAGGCTACGGTGAGGTTGTTTGAATTTCTTTGTTTTTTATGATAGCCAGTGTGCATACACAGACTAATGGCGTGCATGGTAACTAATGCCATGTGATGCTATTCAGCCAGTCAATTTATTCAGAGCAAATTCAATCTAACTGGTCCTCCATACATTTTAATTGTATACCCCTGGTCCAGAGTGTATGGTGTCAGTTTCTAGTTGCTAGCTGTGGTTAATAAATCATGATGCTCATTAAGTAAAGCATTAAGTAGGTTATTCTTTAGAGAGGACCTACTTTGCAACTTTGTTGTGACTGTCCAGGCATTAGACTTATTAACAACTTTTGCAATATTACCAACAGCATTACTGATACATGATTAGAACATGAGAATGCAATAGCTTTCTAAATGACTGAGAAGCATACTAATTTATAGGTGTTATACCTGTTAGAAACCCCATTCATTGTTCTTGTACTACAGCCATTATGCATTCAGTTATAAATAGCGTTATCATTAATGCTATTTATATATACTCCTCTTTGTCAAATGGCTGGTAAAATGGCAAATTTCTAACCACCTATAGTCCCAAACTATGTTAAACAACAGCAGGGCCACACAAAATAGCAACTCGAACATTTGTCCTCTGCAATAACTGATCTTTAACGTTTAAAAACCCTTTGTTAATTTAGTTTCATCCCTCAGGTGATACCAAGCAGTTGTGAGTGCAAAGTAAAGCGTATTTTTGAGTATAGTGAAGCCTGCAGCTCGGTGATCACATTCTGGAGGTTGAAGACAGGATGTCTCCATGAGAAACAGATGATGACGAGAGCCGTAGGTGGTTGGTGTGCTGCCTCAGTCAGTGCTCTGCTTACAAAGGGCCATTAGCCAAGGTCTGTAGCTGACAGATGAAGGCCCCCCTACGGTGCAGGACCACGCTGTGATTTACAATCTTTATATTTAACCAGAGAGAGATTAATTATCATCAGCAAATTGACAGGACCAGGAAGACGAGGGAGGTTTTTGACTGACATTGCCATTCCTCACAGCACTTCATGCCAGAGGTCATTGCTCCTGACCTTGGTATGCCAGGCATATTGGGCACCCTGCCTCCTTTCAGCAGCACCTTCTTACGCTTTTTTTTACTTTGACAACCATCATTTTTGCTTTGCAGGCACGCCACTCACCCCCGGATGAGCTTATAGCCCCACAATGGTTGTCAAAATAAAGGGAAAATTCACTGTCGAGCAGAATTCTCTCATATTTTTCATCGTGGACACTTTATTGTAGACTTGTAGTCAAGCATGTGTGGGGGAATGAGTGAGCGAGTGAGTGCGAGGGAAAACAAGCCTTGCCCAAAGCAAGAAAACAAAAGAGCCATGGTTCCACTCTGTGTTTCCACTCTCCTGGTTTACTGATGCCCTGCAGATGTCCTGAGCCACTTTTTATTTCCTTAAGTATTGAGTCCACTGTGAGAGGGGGGTGGGGAGGTGGATTCTGGTGTGTTTTCGATGTGTTTGTGTTGCTATCTAGCACATTATCCATTATGGAAGGGATGGGCTTGGCTAGGTCATTCCTTTGTAGCATATACAACAGGGTGCTAAATCAATTTACCTCTCCAGGGACAATAAATATCATGTGTTTAAGAGTCTGTATTGGGGCTAAATGCATGCTAAGACCAAGCATCAAGCTCTAGGATAAATAAAATAGGTGTCTCAGGTGGCCAGTTGAGGTTGGCTTTAAAGTCCCCGTATATTCCCTTGTTAAAACAGTAGTATGTTTTTTTTCTCTGTAGCTCACTTATCTCTTTATAGCAACTGTACAAAGGTGATTGTGATATTGGAGTCATGGAGCTGGATTTCTCGATCAGTGCGTCTTAAGCATACTAAATGCAGTTATCTGTCTGATACAGACAATGCAAGCAGTTTCTAGTTCTGATGAGCAGAATTCGAGTATTTTATTTAGTTACTTAGCAGTAATTACAATGTATCTTTGTCTGTGTGATACAACTATTAAGTCTACATTCTGCTAAACAGTTAGTTCATAACATAGTACTCCATCCTCTTGTCTAAATATGGTCGCTTCTCTTTCCAAGAAAACAGCGTGGTGGGGGCCAGTAACACTAACACTGAAGCTTAAAACAGGGCGGTTGGTGGGGGGGGCTACATCCACATTTTATATTCATGTTTCCCATGTGACATCATGTTCACATTGCTCAAGAGTAATCTGCGATGTAGGCTGTAACATAACGTATTGACAAACCCTTTAATACTGTACTTACACATTGTATAGATAAAACACATTGCTGCTTTTCACAGTGCCTATATTGTGCTACGCTGTTGGCTGCAACAATCATCAAGGACAGAAAGAGAATCTTTCTTTTTATCACTTTTGTGCTGATTTGGATTGAAGATGTTGGATTGCAGTAGATAATCAGTGAACATTTCATTGGAGGTAAGCATTTCGCAGAATATTAACCCGCTCGTGGATCCCTGGCTGCATGACAAATATCCTTGGTCATAGATTTTTGCTATTATATTCTTGTAATTGGTTGCTAGCAGACTGCCTGTAGGTTGCATGGAGGATGTTAGCTTGTCTGCAAACACTTGCTAACTGCTAACCCAGCTGTAACTTAAAAACTGAAAAACATTCACCTTCAAATTAAATGTTGGGTCCCAGCGCTGCAGCCAAAATGTTTCAAAATACACAGCAGAGGCAAATGGTCTCTGTTACCAGAAAGTTACTGACCAGTCTCGACCTCCAGCCACTATACTCACCAACCATGGTTTTCCTTTATGACCAATGGTTGCCAGATGGTTGCCGATGTAACCTGTATGTACATGTGTGTATTATGCTGAACTGCTAGTGAGACATGAATGGCTCCAAATTCCTAAGAAGCGAAAAAAAAATTGTGTATGTCCTTGCTTTTCCGACCTTCCTACTAGAATTCCTACTGAACTTGGTAGTGATGTAACTCCCGTGTTATGACTTCCAGGATAACTGGAACATGGTATGTGTGCCTGGGGATCGCCTTACACATCCAAAACAGTGGACAGGTTCACATCACATGGTTGGTGGCCACATGACTAGAAAACCTGAAAAGTTCATGGCTAAAACCAAAAATTGAGACTTTTTTTTTTTTCATCTCACCCAGTAGACTGTTATAATTAATCACATTTTTTGTCTGATTTCATCACAGTATCAAGTGAGACAAATTTTGGGAAAATAAGTCACAGTACTTGACACGTGGGGATTCACTCTTGTCTCGAGTTCGATGAGATGATTGATAGCCCTCTCAACTTTGTTCATAAGATACGAAGCAGATGGTTATCTTAGCCTAGCACTGCAATCGGGGAGAAGCAACACGCAAGGCTCTCTAAGAAAATCTACCTACCAGTACTTTAAAAACGCTCCGTAATTTACAAGTTATATCCAACAGGGTTTCCTAAATGCCAAACTGTTGCTTTAAAGGGCAACTCTAAAACAGGCAAAGCTCTGAAATGTGTTGAAGAAATATAACAGGCTTCAGAACAAGGCAAGTATTCGTGCATAAGGCACAGAGTATGAGTTTAGTGGTTTCTCGCTACATTTTCAGCATTTGGTTTGTTTTCAGCCACGCTGGCAGAGAGAAATATATTTAGAGAATCAAATTTCATTTCTGTTAGTGACTTCAGTCGACACAGAGGCATGTTAGTCAGCAGTTAACACCAGTTTTCTCCCCCCGCCTATCAGTTTACCGTGTGCCTCCAGCTGAGTAAATCATACAAATGAAATCTGGCTTATTATCTATCACAAATGTGGATGCAGCAAGATTCTGACACATAAATCCCCCTTTGAAGGTTAATAAAAACACACACGCAACTTTGCAACCTCTCTGACAATAAAAAAAATAAATAAATAAATAAAAGCACAGTGCAGCACACCAGAAAACTGATTCACAGCTGATATCAGATGGTTATTCAGTCTTTGAGGGGTGGAGGGGGGAGAAAGTTGTTCATGCTTTCAAATGATTAAACTATCAGAGGAATAACACATGCTTTACACCTCTCATCCCCTATAACAGCTCTCACCTCCTCCCAGCTACAAACTCCAGCTCCTGCAAGTCTCCCTCTGTTTCTCTCTTGCTCACCCCTCACCTTTGCCTTGCCAGTCTCATCCATCTCTGCACTCACCTATGGCACTTCCTCATGCTGCATTCACTTGCACTTTTGCCGAATGAGAATCACAATGAAGGACAAGGTGCTAATGATTTTCACTCACTTTTAGCCTCTGGCATGCAGGAAATATATTCCCTGGGTAAATCCTGAGATTTATGACATCAACATTTTATCTTCTTTTAAGTGTGGGGATGACCAAGAAGAGGGCAGGGATGGACACTGAATGCCATGCAGGAACCATGACCACCTTTGCTAATCCTTTGGCACCCCCACCAGCTCACATTACAGATGGAAGTCACAGCTGGATTATGACTGCAAATCAGCTCTACTCGCTTTAAGAAGCCGTACGCCCTCAGCCGTCTCATTTCTCTCTCTCTCGCTCACTCTCTTTTCCACCCTTAAATCACACCCACCCCCATCTGAAGTTAGTGCTCTAAAAGCAGAGATCTCACCAACCCGGAGTGTCAGCATGGGAACAATTAGCAGGCAGGTGCAGAAAATTGCTCTTTTCATAATGATGGATATTTATACATAACCCCTCACAGAGGTGGACACGCTGCTTCTTTGTTATCCAGGCTCAATGTCCAAGGCTCCTTCTCTTTCCACCTCCTCTCACTTCCTTTCCTTTCCTTTCCTTTTTTTTTAGCCATTCATAAAATACAAGCACCCATAAGTCAAAGCCACAAACATCAACATAAAGGCAGCTGCTGCGAAATCTGACATCCGCTCAGATGTCAGTTAAGACTGAGACATCCGTGACTCTCGATCCAATTACGTTAATCAACCGTGGAAAATCCATACTGAAAGTTGATGAACAATCTCGCGTGATTGTAAATGAAGTTGGTTGTGGCTGTCACTATCCGTCTAATGAAATAATCTCGTTGAACTGACCCCCTGACAGTGATCATGACAGACATAATCATCAGTTTTGTGCCTTATTGTGCCTTACTCCTCACATCACCACACACTCTTGCAGGTATGAAGGCTGTCGCTTAAAAGTGGGGCACTCGCTTTGTTTACTGCGCATTTGTGCCTCATAATAGGCGGGATCGAGTCAAAACGGATGACAGGGAAGATGCGATTTCCAAAACAGTGCATTGACGCCGAAGACACTAAAGGTCACCGTGCACTCTTGAAGGATCACTTATTGAAAACAGCCTTGCTTGATTCTGCAATGATCAGATGACTTCATAACAGCTCCCACTTTGTGCCAGGAGTTTAATTCAGCCCGCAAGGTCAAAGGGGTCAGTGGACAAAGTGTTGCTCATCTTAACTGACTAGCAGCCTGGTGCTGCTGTGCTCTGCTCGGCTCTACACGCAGAGCGCTACTGCTCTCTACTGACAGCTGCACATCACTTGCCTGATGGAGTGATGCTTTCTTATTGAGATGTAACACGTCCTTGAAAAAAATAATAAAAAAGAAAAAAGTACTGGTAAACACGGTGGTGCCATGATTCTGTTTCTGTGTTTCACTCTGGACAAAGGTTTGAAGGATCTTTTTCCCCCCCTAGATTTAGAGTAACATGTACTAAGGATATGATCCCATCCCTTCATAGCCTATATCATGATGGATGTAATCCCAAGTGAACTGAGCAGGGCTTTATTATTACACGATACACATCTCTATCCTCACAGTAAATAGCTTTCTGATTGCAAACCATCGCTGAAGCCTCCAGAGATATCCCCTTCTCAGACAACTGCCTATCTCTTACAGGATTTATGTCTGGCAGGCGGCTGGTAAATAACCCTATCAGCACTTAAAGGCTCATTTAGCTTGAGGAGTGTGTAATGGTGTTTATATAATCAGCATCTTTGTTTCTGAGACTGAACAATGAAAAGCCCTTATTTGATTTGAGTGCCATCGTGACTGCCTGTGGCATGTATATTGTGTTGTCTCCATCTGGTGGTAACTGGTGGAAACACATGAGTTTGGGGTGTTTTTTCCATTTTATATGAATTCAGACCCACTCTCATAAATGTTTTATATTATTAACAGATAGTGGTTGCAACTATGTGAGTTGTTCACCTAGAATTTTTACATTAACTGTCAAATAACCCATCTGTTCATGTTTGCAACCCTAGAATTCGGTATAGCATGGCCAGAGGGTAGAAAAAAATCCCTCAAATCCCATAAAATAACCAAAACAAGCAGGGGAGACATTTTTGACACAGTACCATTAAATCTGACATATAATTCAAATGCTGCAAGAACTGCATGATGAAAAATTCAAGTTCATGTGTGACCTGAAAAATAAAAATATCTGATGTAATGTAATGCAATACAATACACGAGCCACACAATAAATAATATTTTCCTTAAAACCTGTCACTGTTTTAGACTGTGTGCGTGTGTGTGTTTGTGTGTGTGTGAGTGTGTGCGCGCTCTCTGGTAGCTTTCAAATTTGAAGGTGGCACGAAAAGCCTTTGCTAGGGCAAAAATTAGAAATTGTTATCATGAAAATGAAAACTAGGTTACTAATTCCTGGTTCCATCAATTTTTTAAAATCCTAAATATGTTTTTAATGCACTAATTAAAATCAATAACTTTCATAAGGACCCAGTGCTGCTTTTGGTAACCGCCAAAGTCCTTAATGATAAAAAAATAAGCTGAGACAGTAGAGGTTTTAGTTCACTCGTGTGCTTGTCCGCCCATCAAAACATCATATAATGGTATTATTGAAAGCACAATAGCCTGAGCATCCATTACACACTATAAGTGTCTATCTACTGCTGACAGCTTTCAGAGTCCCTGATGCTCAAGTGTCTGGAAGCCTTTCTTCTTCTTTTGATGGACTGGGTCTTTACAGCCCACTCTGCATTCGCCTATCTGCCATATGGTGTGCTGGTACATGAAAAGAGCGCACTCAAACACTGCATTTTCAGCCCGTCATACATGAAGCAAAACACTGAGGAGAACCCATTAAAGCAACTCTTCCTTTTTTTAAGATTTATTAAACACTCTGAAAGTTTTAAAGATGGATTCATCACTAATGAGAGCACACAGCATCACAAGGTGGCAAGAGTGGAAAAAAAGGCTGTGGAAATGGAAACTAAGGTTTTATTTAAATATGATATAGATTTACCAGTAAAATGTATTTATTTTAAATACTTTACTGATTAAATGTCTCTCATTTTCTTTATATTTGCTTCTTGGGAGCCAGAGTTTCTCGTTATTTTTAATGTGGTTTGTGAGCAGTAGTTCTCCAGGCTTTCTGAAGGTTTTTTCTTAAAGCCACTCAACGCTGACCTGTATCATTCAAGTATATAAAAGAAAGAGCACATAAATCAGTGGATGACACATAACAGACAATTTAGCAAAGAACTCATTTTAAAATGTGTGTTTAGACGTGTTGTGAAAACACATAATTTGTTCCTATTTCTTTAGCTGAATCTACAAAGAAATGCCAAAGATAACTCAGTCTGACAGAAATAAAGTACTACTTTTGCACCAACAAGGTGATTTCCAGAGAAAACCTGACATAGCTCAGCATGGTGTGCAGTGTGTCCTTAACAAAGGTTGAGAAAACTAGACAAGCGGAGATCAAAGTGGTGGGCATAAAAAACAAAATACCTACAGCAAATGAACAGGATCTAAAAGTCAAGGATTTAAGAAATAGGAAGAAAAAAACGGCATTATCATTATCAGTCATTGATTGGCTTCCCCAGAGGCTTGGCCTCAACTTTAGCATGACAGTAACCCAAAACACATTGCAAGTGAACTAAAACCTTTTCCTGAAGACTACCTAAAGAAAATACAAGAAAGCTTGATTAAGATAATAATAATAATAATAATAACAATAATAATAATAATAATAATAATAATAATAATAAAGGAGGTCATACAAAATATTGACTTTAACGCTTGTTAAGACTTTTACAAACTCTGTTTTTACCTCATATACTGCATTTCCACTTGTGTTTGCACATTTTTCAATAAATCCTTGAACTCATTTCCCATTTTCCTGTAAAATATAAAGACTGCCTTTTGCACATACTGCAATCTAGTACAGTCACACACAGGCATATATATATATATATAAATATGTATGCATATCTATATAATCATAGGTTAGTAGGGTGTGTGTGATATAGAAATAGCCTTATAATTTAGTCTTTTAGGTTGTTGTTTTTTTACCAGGTGTTACTTTCAGCCACTGCTCTCATCTATTTCAGTGACAGTACCACAACAAATTAGAAACTAAACCTTTTAATGGCTGTAAAAAAGTAAATAAAACATTCTGGTACTGCTTCGGTGTGATCTACAGGATGAGGAGAAGTGTGGAAATGAGTAATCAAAGTAGGCTAGAAAACACGTGACACGTGTCTTCAGGAAGGTATCCAGTAACACCTGTGATCAGTGGTGCAGGGCTGACTCCAAACCACGTACTTAAACGGCACCCTGCAGTGACTTTGTCTCAGGCATCGCGACATTTTCTTCCATTTCAATAAGGAACAATTGAGGTCTTCTCGCGATGACAGGGGCGGCCACTCAAGTATATTGTTCCTAAATTAGCAGGTATTAAACTGAAAGCCCTAATAGTGCTACTGTACGGAGAAAAAGTCTTCTCTCATTATTACCGTCCTTCTCAGAGTTCATCAATTAGCCTTTTGCCACAGATAGCACTGACTTAATGAACCGTTACTTTAACTAGAATATTACTTCCATTTTCCCAAATTAATGAGGCCACTAATTGTCCTAATTTGCGCCTGAAACCCGGGCATTACGGTTTCTCTCTTTGCTCACTAGAACCACCTCCGTAGCTCGGGGTGTGAGAGGATAATTACAGACCAGACTCCGCCGAACATCAAGAGGTTCACTGTTCCTGGTGCACGAGAGAAAAAATGAAACAGTCTTTTGTTCAGAAATTAACAGGTCTTTAATTAAAATACAAGGCAAAACGACGGCGCACTTTATAGAGCATTCATCCCCACTGAGGCGACGAGGAAGGAAATCCAACAGCTAAGCTACAGTTTACTAGTGTGGCTGTTTGTATGTTGCTAGGCAACCTTAAAGCGCGCTCAACACGGGGTTAGATGCGATTCAGTGGGTGGAGCAAAATAAAGGGGACGCCAGGAATTCAAAGGCATGCATCAAAAGCACGTTTATATGTGTTGATTGTTATTTATTTGTTTATTAAGAACATATTACAATCAGACCTGTGGTTATTCTGTTGATGCTTTGTTGGGTCATAATTTCCAGGTAATTGCTGGTATTGTGTAATATTAGTTCTACCGTAATTTGGTGTGTTAGCCAAATAGTCGGGAAGTGCAGTGAACTTAGTCATTTAAGTAAATGCTTTGCTTATTTTTGCATACACACACAGAAATCTCGTTTCCTGTTGTACAAATACAACAATACCTACCCAGGTATTGTTGTATTTGTTTCCAGGAAACAAGAAAATTGATCTTGAGTAGAGAGTCATATTTATATGTGAACTTAGTTCACATATAAATATGGTTCACACCTCATTTAAAAAACCTTAAAAATAGTTTTAAAGATTGCTCAGGGCCACAGTCACCCAGCAGTAAGCCATCCCCAGTGATATCACCATTAATGTAAATAATTTTAACTATGGCATTTGACTTATTTGTCAGCGTTATAAGAATAACCAACACATAAAAAAAGTCCCCAGTGTTTACAAAGTTCAGTTACCAGCAAACACGAACCGGTCAAAGGGCACTTGTACCTTCCACTTGCAATCACCTACAAGTGCGACAACTTAGGTTTTGAGTGCCAGTTAAACAGCAGCTACGGGAAAGATGTGTTGACTCAAGTGGGCTCTGCTGTTGGTTGGCTGGTTGAGTTTAGGTTGTGGATGATTCAAGGGTAAGGAGTAAACACTGGGATCTGTGCCAGGGCTACATCACCACCTAACTTTGTCTGTTATTCACTGTTTACAAAGCAATAAATGTGCGCAGGTAGATCCAAATATCGATAGTGTCGATACCAGTCCCGCTATTGATGTTGGATAGCAATATGATCAATATTTATTTCTGTCCTCTAAGTTCAATATGATGTGTTAAATGTGTTAAATATTTTTTTGGGAAAATGATAACTACACCTGAAGCATGTCCTATAAAAAAATGTGTGAACTTTTTCTTTATTGCCTGTCATGTCTATTTTAGTTATAGCTAATAGCACATTTTAAATAGCAGAAGCTGACCCAAAGTGCTTTAAAGACAAACACATTTATGTCTCTTTTTCCATAGTACCTACTTGGCTTGACTCAACTCAGTTTGTAGAGTTTTCTGTTATATGGTAGCACCTGGTACCAAGTACTTGTTTAGTAACTGCTCAGCCTGGGTTCCAAGAAAGCTGAGTCAATCTAAAAATGTGCCGTCAACAGATTGCATGCCACCTATTGAGCAGTCAACAGCATCACTTGACAAGTTAAGAGCAACTGCCTCAAAAAAAACAAAACCACCATTTTTGAAACCCAGCAATGAGGGAAATGGCTACACAAAAAACGAACACTGTGGTCCCCTTATCCTGACAAAAACCATAGACCAAGCAGCATTATACCATCGCCTCGTCATTCTCCATTGCTGTTTTGTGTTTGTGTCACATACAAATGACACTGTGGAACTTTCGGTCGCATTGCACACTTAGTTGTAATGGAAAACAACCAAACCGAGTCAAGTGGATACTAGTAGAATAGAGATAGGTCTCCAAAAACCCCAGTATTAAAATCCACGAAAAGCTGAAAGGTATGTTTTATCAAGTATTGTGGAAAGTAAAAATCACAATGAAGTCATGGTCATTAGAATGTGGTCAGATGTGTTTAAAAAATTACGATGCTCATCTCATAACTCATGACACTGCTGCTCTCCCCTACATACACTTGCTTTACAGGTTAAAAGTCAAGTAAGCCCTCTGTTTACTTGATATGGGAACACAGCACTACAAAGCAGCAACAGCCACAATGGCCATGAACTGTGTTGTGAAATTGCTGAGGAATTTTTTGCAAAACACTTTTGTGCAATTTGAGGTTCGTGTTTTTTGTATTGTGCATTTTCAGCAGGAAACAGTTACAGAGTTGATTTGTTTAGTTTAGTCAGGGTCATTGCATCATTTAGTCACAGTGATGTACAGTGGCCTAACACCACTCAAGAAGAACGTATTCAAGTAAAGATAAAGTAAGCCCCCCTCCCTTCCTCCTCGCCTGTCTCCTACAGAAGGTCACTGCAAGTTGACCTTAGAAATGTTCCTCACACCTCCTCGGTCTCCGCTGCCACTCCCCCCCTCATGCCCGCACCAGATGGGAAGTGTAGCTGCATTTTTTTAAAGCCTGCACGCAGGGTTGCGGGCTGTTGCGCTGGCACTGGGGCTAAAGGAATGAAATATTCATGTAGCCCCCCGCCCCCCCAGCCCTCTTTAAAAGAAAAAAAAAGAAAAAAAAGAATGGACATCCCGGGACGAAGAACGTGCCGATTTATTCAACTAAGACCAGGCCTCATTAAACTGCTGGCGGCGAGGCAGGTCACGGTGATTTTCTTCACCACAGAGAGAGAGAGAGAGAGATCACTGAATGCAAAATTTGTCCCAGTCACTCCTCACTACAGCATCTCAGATCTCTCAGCGGACAGGTCCGCCACCGGTGCTGAAGTTGTTTCTCCGCCGTAATTGATGCCCTAATGAATGATTAGCTCTCATGTCAGAGTCAGAGCTCAGTGAGCGCCGTGGGCAGCATATGGGAGACGTGGGTGACACCGTCTCGGAGGTGCGTGGCTTGTGAGCGGTGCCAAGGGACACCAGCTGATAGGCACAGGGCAGGGGCCACGTGACCCTGAGCAAAAATTTGTAGCCTAATTTATCTTCTTCCTTCGAGGCTGGGTCTGAAAGGGGAAAAAATCTTAATCTTGTAACGACAACAACAGCAAAAAATAACAGCAATAAATAATAAATGACGGAGGGGTTTTTTTTTTCTTTCCAACTTTTCTTAATGGTTCATAAATCGCCTTCAGACAACTTATCAGTTATTGCGCCTCCGCTATAGGTGTGTCTCGATCCTTGTCTCACACCTGTTCGTTTTATTATTCTTCTGCAAATAATCCGAGAATGATTGGGCGCCTTTTACTGTTTGTTTGAGAACAAACTTGGACGTTTGTTTTCCACAACCACAGCTCTCAGCGGGTCAGAACCAATCAGGAGTCGGTTACTGCGCTCGTGAGAAAGAAGCCGAAATGCATTTTCCATGGAAAGGGACCAGTGAACGAGGATGATGATGATGATGAATACTACTTTATAGAAAAATACACGCTTACTACAGAAATATGACTAACACACTTGTGTAATTAAAAAGATGACAAACTTTTTCCATACAAGCTCGCGTTTATTAATATTACATAGACTATAACTTAATTTATTACAAAATCATTCTTTCTCTATACATTTTCATTCATGAGTAGGATGAGCTTCGTTAGGTAGAGCATAGGTCGGCTATTGCACGCTCTTAAATGATTAATACTCCTCTCTGTTTGAGGATAACAAGGTCGTGATTGAGTTACAATGCACAATAGGAGAAAAAGTCGAGCTTTGTCTAATTGTTCTTTGACAGACAGGGTCAGAGGGGATTGTGCGATTGGCTGCTGCCTCCTGAGGCTACAGTGCTGTCAGGGCTGTTTGCGGGCTGGGAGTGACACCAAGGTGACTAAAGGGGAGGCTGTATAAATTGTAGGCGCAGCGCAAACTACTCCAGAGACTGGGGCACCGGCCGAAGCGAAAGTGCGACCTTTATATCCTGCCGTGCACGACCACATCAGGACACTGCAGTGATGGCTGCAAAAGCAGAACTTTCGAGCTGGTCGGAGTACCCAGAGGACTTCACTCTGCTGCAGCAGCATCACCAGCAGCAGCACAACCTGGCCCACATCAGCTCCAAAGCCTGGATTTCCTCCACTTCAATCCGTGCGCTCTCAATTAGGGACGCGCACGCGGCTGCAGAGGCAGCGGGCATCTCGCGGGAGAAACTTGTGCCAGTGACCGAATTCACTGACCGCGTTACCACCAAAGGCATGACAGAGACAGACCCTGCTAAGGCGCCAGATGGAGGGAAGACGAGCCACTTCGGCCCTCAGAGACACAGGCGCGTCGCAGCCAACGCCAGGGAGAGGAGGAGGATGCACGGGCTGAACAAAGCGTTTGACGAGCTCAGGAGTGTCATCCCCTCCCTGGAAAACGAGAAAAAGTTATCCAAATACGACACCCTCCAGATGGCGCAGATTTACATCACAGAGCTTTCTGAGCTCCTGGCCGGCGTGGTTCACCCGGAGTGCAGGAGTCCTCGTCCAGGCTCTGGAGACAAGACCTCCAGGAGGAGTCTGATTCACTCTCTGCGGCCAGCAGCCCCTGCACAGTCCCCGAAACCTCTGACCGGAGAGCAGCGAGACCCCTCCGCCTCTATTGGTCATCTGATTTTACTTGGACCTACATCTGACATGGAATCAAATAAATCAGGCACTTGTTCAAGCAGCAGCGATGGGGAATCTTCACATCTCAGTGACGCAGAGGAGGGTCAAAGCGGGAAACAGTGGCAGAAAGTCAGTGCCAATGACTTTTAACTTGTTTGCAGCTCTTTACAAGGCAGAAGATATCACCTGACCAGCAGAGACGCTCTCACAGCATACAGTCGTGTCTTTAATAATAGTTTAGATGCTGCACTGCCTGTACAGGTAAAAGTACAGGTAAAACTCAGAAACACCTGCTTGGATGTGATGGACTCTAGCAGGCCCTTTTTATGCACTTTATACTCTGAACCATTACTAGACACATTTCCAGTTTCATTAGTGACATTTGTCAAATTAAAAAAAGAAACAAACAAAAAAACAATAAACAAGTATTTTTCTATTTATGTATAGCGTATTTTATGATGACTCTTTTGGTACAATAAAGATATACTTAACATAAGAGTGTGCTTTTTAAGTGGTTTTTATATGGATATTGTCAGCAAATACATGCAGTAATTACACAATGTGGGTTATTGGTTTTTCCACTCTGTTTTACAGCTGACAGTTGATGTGACAAACCCTTCCTGACTCTGCTTAAGAAACCAAACTGATTCCAGAGAGGATGATAATGAAGATGATGTGTAGCGCATTAAACATAAGGCGACGTTGTTTGTTTTCCGTCCCGGCTTTCCCATTATGAAACAGCCCGGGCGAATGCTCGCCCAACTTCTCAGCTAATGTCACATTAAAGGTATTCGCCTAGCATTCCCGCAGAAGAAAACAAAATAAATCTCTTTTTTTGGCAACAGCATTCACAGATTAAAAAGTATTCCAGATGCATCTTTCATATAACAAGCTGCAAAAACAATCAAACACTTGTGAGCCAGAATGCCTAACTGCATGTTCCCAGTGGAGGGGATTTTATAGAAGTAAAGAAACTAATTGTGTTTTATGACAATTTATCACAGATAAAATTGTCCTGTCTAGTCTGTCTGTTAACTGATAGTCTACTGAGAAAATGTGAGGCTGCCTGGTCCATAGGGAAGAGGAGGCTGGAACTTTGCCAAGTCCTTAGAAATGATTTCTGCCAGCCTGTGTTTAAAACTGCCAGGCACCTCTGAGGGGGTAACTTGAGCAGAGGAGCTATTGGCCTCCTCAGTCTCATTCAAGTCGTCTTCATCGTAGTCTGCTTGTGTATTGTATTCTGGCTGGAAGGAGTTATTCACAGGGAGTGCAGGCTGGTTTTGGGGTTTGGCTAAGGAATAAGTGGATGATAAGGGAGGAGGCGGGGGTACAGGCAATGGTAAGGGGGGATAGGAAGGCTCCTGCTGGAGATTTGTCAGAGAATTGACTTTTTTTATCCCTGAATAAATGCAATCTGAATTATCTGCCTCGGCTTTTCTCATCAAAGGAGGCGTGCCTCTCCGTAAATTGCAGTAAATGCTGTCCTCAATAATGGTATCCATATTTAGAGCCTCCAGGGAATGGCACCATTCCTGCTCGTCCTCATCCTCAGCTTCCTCTCCCACAGCCTCGTTGCTGCCCAAGAGAGGAGGCTTGAGCGATAGCTGTTTTACCTGCTGCACAGGGTCGTCATAAATGGGGTAATCGCTGGCAAACTTGTCCTCTGTGTCGGCAGAAACATCTGCAAAACTGTAGATGGAAGGGTCGACGAAAGAGTGAGCTGTGGCAGGTGGGGGAGTGGGAAACGGCTCAATTAGCGATCTTCTGTTGGCACTGGGAGGCTGCACCGCTGTATTCCTCTCCACTGTGCACTGCTTAGATATAGTCTGAAAGATCTGGGGACCATGCTGGGTCAGAAACATGAACACGCCTTGTCCCGACTTGCAGCGACGGCCTGCTTCAATGCTGAATCCCCCCTGCAATCACAACCAAAGATGCACATGTTAGGAAATACATTTGCCATTTTATAAAATATGCAATACTTCAGCTTTTTTTTTTTTTTTTTGCAGCAGAATAAACAAACGAGTAGCAGCATGTTAATTAGTGAGCTTTAGAGATTTTGCTGCCTTTGAACAAAGCCAGACTAGCTGTTTTCCTCTGTTTCTGGGCTAACAAGCTGCTGGCTGTCGCTTCATATTTAGAGTACAAACAGAGTAGTAGTAATTTTTTTTCTTCCAACTCTTGGCACAAAAATGAATGAGTGTGTTTTACAAAGCTTTTCCCTTTGAGAAATTCTAAATAAACCCACTGGAATACCTGGTTTATCGTCAGTACAGGGACTGCACAACATCTAGTGCTTTACCTCAATCTGACCAAATTTGCGTAGGAGCTTGTATGGCCAGTCGAAGATGAGGTAACAAGTTCTCATGTCCAGCAGCTCTATTGCCTCCCCTTCTATGGAGACCAGGTAATTCCCAGACAGCTTGCACCTCTTGGATGCCTCTGTGCTCTGGATGGTTACTTGGTACTGGTTTGGAGGAAGCGTCAGCTCTAAAGACAGGAACATGTGACATCACACAAGGGTTAGTGTTTCGCAACTACACACAAAACGTTGGGGTTTTTTTTCCCCCACAAGAGGTCTGAGCAGCACAGGAAATAAATGCACACCAAATACTTTTTAATTTTGAAAAAGTCTGATTTAAAATTGCTTGCCTTCTACTAATCTCTCTGTGAGACTGGCTTTTCTGGATTGTTGAGAAGTGTAATCCATTAGGAAATGAAGAGAAATACATTTGTATAAGTCAGAGCTTGCTGACGCTGATACATTCTGGCTTTCATGTTTGAATAAATTAGCGGCTGTAGCGCCCGCTCCCATATATATAGGGAATTTCTGCTGATGTCTTGAATTTATGATGCTGTGAAATATTTCCATCCATTTTCTTCTCTGCTTATCCAACTGAAATATCTCCTTTTTATTATAATATACTCACAGGTTTATGCTTATTAATGGGAAATTTACAAGTAATAATAATAAATCTAATTATTATATCCTTTGGTTGTGGAAGCAGTGCAGTCACCAAGTTACCTGCTGACGCCGGCTGAGTAATTTTGCTACAGTGTTGGAAGAAACGCCACTGACCAGAGAGTCAAACAGACTGTTAAAGGATTTGTTTGAAGGTGATCTAACTTTAGTGCTTGTAAAATCTGTGGGAAGGCAAAAACACTGGGTAAAGCGGGCTGCCTTTGAAACAGGAAGTCTGTCTTAAGCTGTGGTTTTGCTTACGATGAACCCTTGTGGTGCGTTTCTTAACCTGTCTGACGTGTATTTGAGGGCTGTGCAGTGATGCTGCGCTTGGTGGGGAGGACGCAAACGTATTCATCATTTTAGAACATAACTGCCCTTGCAGGGGTTGTTTACCTTTTCATTTATATCACTTCCTGCTTAAAAACAAAAAACAAAACAAAAAAAACAACCCTGCAAGTGCCTTCCTCAAAACATGCGATAAAGTGGCACAGGTCGTTAAGTTGTGTAAGCTCATTAAAGCCTTTGAAAATTTAATGTGAGCTACTACACTGTAATAAAACTCTGATAAAGAAACGGCTGGCCACATTTATCACTGGGGAGTAAGTCAAAGTATTTTTGTCACTGTTCAAATCTATTAGCAGTGTAGCAAAAACTTGCTAAAATGAAACACCAGTAAAATACAAGCTGATTGCGTGAGGAGATTGGCGTTGACAAAGTAGTCAAACGCCATACTTTTAGCTCTATAGTCATAGCTCTCTAGTTATGCTTATTATTGGGGAATTTAGAAGTAATAACAACAAATCTAATTTTTGGCTATTATATCCTTACTTTGAAACTAGGTTTCAAAGTGTGTTATTTTAATTAAAATAGACCCTTTCACAACAATAACCTTGAGTTAATATTACTTGTACCAGAAGTTCTGGCAATGTGTTCCTGTGTGCAAATAGCATTACTATGGACACCTGATTGCTTCTCTGTGCCATGCTCCTGGATGTAAATAGCCATACTGGCTGTGGGTGTGAATAGTACCTGCTAGTGAAATATTAGTAAAATAAAGAAAAGTCTAAAATAGTTCCTGGTATCTTCGGGGAAAAAAAATTACATCAACCTTCCCCTTTTTCTTGCCTCATCTTCTAAGACTAGTAGTTTTCATGCACTCTCTTATTAACCAATACACAGAGTTCAACAGGTATGTGCAGGACGAATAGACAAGCAACAGAAATAGGACCTGCACATTTTTATTTGTTTTCGATTTCTTGTGCCTGATCACTTATCATGCGTAGACGTGCGTGCATTACCGCTTTTCCAAGATGCGTAAAGATCATTGTCCGCCATGGTCAAGCCATTTCCTTGCTCAAAATCCCCTTTGTCTGATTCTCCAGGATCCTTCTGTAAACAGTGACATGGTAAACATTACATGGAGTGTACAAGTACCTCTTATCACTGTTTTATGACTTTAAAGTGGTAAGATGCAAGAAGGTACATAGCTTGTGCAAGCACAAGAATTAGAGAAGTAAAAGGGACAGAAGTTACAGATACTGCATTGACTTCCTTATTATGCTGTGTCTTTGGATATGGGCAGAGTCTGTCCTTACTGACCTTTCCCAAAAATTAAAACCTAACCAGTGATATAAAAGGAAAGGTCATAGTTGTACTGGTCAGGATTGGAGATGTGTGATACCTGGAAGGCTAGAAGACAGAGGGCATTCACCCAGTCCTGGCTTGATGTGGAGGCTAAGGTGTAGGTTGCCTGTGTGGTGTTTAGGTAGAAGGCTGTGCAGCCAGCCGGGCAAGACTCCTTTGGTGCAAACGTGACACTGAGACAGTCAATTAGACGCACGACTTTTCTTTCTGGTGTTTTCTGCCGGCCCATCCTTTTCTGCTCGGTAACAGAGCTGCTGTCAGCTACAGCGTAGAACTCCAATCGGCCAACCCCCTGAGAGCTGGGTTTATAAAGCACCATCCACATTTTCCGCCATGTTTTCTGATGAAATGATAAAAAGTGACTATTAATAAGTGGGAGGTAATAAAACATATTAAGCAAGAAAGGCATCTTTACTTTGTCCATCACATGTTACTTTCACAGAACAAATAAACCGCTGTTCAATGATGTCAGGATGTTCACAAACCACAGTCTGACATATACAAAACAGCTGTAAGACTTAAATACTATGATACCCAGGTATAGCAAGTCTTGGTTATTGATATTTAACACTGTTTAGTATATAAAAGAACAAATATCAGATCTTTATGATTTTATCCACGTATCCACGCATGACTTTGTAAATATTCAGCAGATTTAGCTTCACACTCACCTTTCTCTAACTTAATGTAGCGGAAGGATTATTCATTTTCACGTAGGTTAAATGTTCCTGTGACTCTACTGCTGACAAACTGGGTTAAAGGATGAAACGCTCACACTGATCTGAGTGCAAGAGCGCTCGGTTAAACACTAAAGATTTAGACTTTCGTGAAATACTAAAAATGATTTTGAGATACAACATCTATTGGATACGTCCATGTTTAAGAAGTTAAATTGGACTAAACATTTTCATTAGATTTACTACTAAAGTCACTAATATCTTTTGATCAACTAGCAGGTAAGAAACAACAGTCGATTTATTCCAACTGTGATGAATGCTTATAAAACTTACTTTTCCAAATTTGACAGCTTGAAGGTGCAGCATTCCCTCCTTGAAGATGACCTCCATGCTTGTGAGCGCTGACTGTGAAAACCTGTAGTCTCTCACACCAGTCGCTGCTCTGTGGTCAAGATGAAACTACCAACGAAGTTAAAATTAGGTTCCTTTAGCCACAAGAATAAATGTTTCCTTTACGTCACTAACAGCCTTTATTTTCTTGCATACTTTGGTGTGTGATAAAATATCTCTCTGATCTGCATTTTAGACGTTGCAAAAGAAAGGACATGAGTTGTGTGCTGCTGTTGTCTTGTGTCAACTTCCCTTTGCATTTGTCTATATCTTGTAGCAACTTCCTCACCATACCACACTTATGCCACACCTGTCACTTTTTCCAGAAGACACAGACAAAAGAAATGTACACAAAAGAAAAACAAGAACAAATATACTGGTTTATTTACATAGCTTCAGAAATGTATGTTACAAAGTTTATAACAAATGTGAGAAAACTGGCGGAAAGGTGAAGCAATCGCTCATCTCATATACAGTGTTGGGAGGGTTTTAATATCCACTTCCTTTCTTCGGTGATGTGACACATTGCTGTACAGTTTCCTCAGAAATGCTTTTAAGTTCTGTTCAGCACTGGAGAATCTTGCTCCTAATAAAAAGCTCTTAGAAGTCCATTGAGCTATGAGCCAGGTAGTCTTTCCTTCCAATGTTGGTGACCTGCTTGGTCTGCATGGCCTCCAGCTTGGGACAGTCTGTAATACGATGACCAAGACCACCACAGAACGTACATCCTCTCTCGCCTGAAGAAAAAAAGAAGAATCTGATGTAAGGAAAGGATTGTAAAGACTGCACCTGGCTTCAGTCAAATCACACGAGGCAGTCACATGTGATTAGAAAAATATTCAAAAAGAAACCAAAAAACATGATTAAGGAGTAACTAATGAGGTGGGACAACTCGCCTCCGATGTCCAGCATGGTCTCGTCTCCGGTCTGGAGTACCTGGAGAACTGGAGGAACTTTCTGCTTGGCTTCAACAAGCAGAGCTTTTAGATCCATCAGAACGGATTCATCTATAAACAAACACATACACTGGTTAAATTTTAACTGTACTTAAACACTGACCCACCTAACTAAATTTATTACAATAAGTAATTTTAAAGTAAAAATCCGGCACCACTTCAGCTATGCCATGCCTGTATGAGTAAATTACCACGTTTAAAACCATACAGTGGTGTTTCAAAGACATCCAGTGTCTAATTACTGGACAAACTTTAACAGTGGTCAGCAACATAAATAGAGCATGGCTTACACTGGCTAGCATTCTCAGAGAGGTTACTCTCCCTCCTTAGTTATCAATCTAATTTTATCTTTAGGTTGTGTCCTTACCGCAGCCTTTATTGATGAACGTTGTGGCAATTCCAGTTTTGCCCGATCGTCCAGTTCTTCCTATTCTGTGGACTGAAATAGGAACATTTTGTCAAATCATCTTGAGAAATTTTAGAAGAACTAATGAATACATGATGAAGGTAAAGCCATATGCATATTATTCTCTTACCATAGTTTTCTATCTCTTCTGGCATGTCATAGTTCACTACATGTTGAATAGCTGGGAAATCCAGACCCTTGGAGGCAACATCGGTGGCCACTAACACATCTTTTTTTCCTTCTTTGAATGCTTCAATGGCTTTTGTTCTTTCCTCTTGATCTGGAAAACATACAGAAATTTATCTCAATAAAAACAGCTTTTTCTAAGAAGCAGAAACAATTCTGCATCACCGGAACCCATGAAGCAGAAACCATGAAGGTGACATTTGCAAGAAAGATGGCATCTGGTGCAAGAAAGATGGCATCTGGTGGTGATGATGAGCAACTACAAAACAACTAAAAGATAAGGCTTTGCACATACTAAGTACATTCACCAGCCACTTGATTAGGTACACCTGGCAGAATTTCAATGCAGTCAGGCATGCAGACATGGCCAAAATTACTTGCTGAATTTCAAACTGAGCATTATGCAAATGACTTTCCACATGAGATACTTACTGGTACCGAAAGTGCTGACTTGCTGGGATTTTCTCACACAACCATCTTTAGGGTTTACAGAGAATGCTGCCATCCTGCCTTATATCAACAATTCAGGCTAATGGTGGTCGCACACAGAGGCACAATTTGGGCCCCTTAGTGCAAACTGAACACTATTTAACCACTGCAGCCTGCCTAAATATTGCTGCTGACCAAGTCTTTCCCTTTAAGACCACAATATATCCACCTTCTACTTGCTGCTTCAAGCAGGATAAAGCTCCAGGTTGCAAAGCTCATATTATCTCAAGCTGGTTTCTTGAACATAACAGTGAGTTCACTGAACTCAAATGGCCCCCACAGTCACCAGATCTCAATCCAACAGAGCACCTTTGAGGTGTGGTGGTACAGGAGAGTCACATCATGGATGTGCAGCCGACATATCTGCAGTAATTGTGTGATGCTATCGCTATCACGTCAATATGGACCAGAGTCTTTGAGGGATGTTTCCAGTAGCTTGTTGAATATGTGCCATAAAGAATTAAGGCAACTCTGAAGGAAAAAGGTTCCAATCTGGTACTAGCAAGGTGCACATAATGAATTGGCACTTGACAATGATTTCAATCAAATATTTAGACTCCTCGCTACTACAGGGTGCAGGTTGCTGTGTATCTGCATACCTTTTCCACCATGTATGGCCACTGCCTCTACTCCTTTAAGCAGCAGATACTCATGGATGGCATCGACATCCGCCTTTTTCTCAGCAAATATCAGCACCTGTCAGAATGAAAAAGGACTTGTGACGCGTTGCTTTAATTCTTTATAAGAACTCTTTATAAAAGTGTCAAACATGTGAAAGTACGAACTGGAGGAGGCGTTTTCTGGAGACACTCTAAGAGGTACACCATCTTAGCCTCTTCTTTGACGTACTCCACTTCCTGCACACACATACAAACATTTATTTCATTAATATTTTTACATATGTATTTGGAAAGCAAACCATATCTGAAACTGAGACAAACGACTATTTTAGTGAAAGACAAAGTCACCTGGATGACATCCAAGCTGGCAGCTCCTGCTCTGCCCACGTTAATAGTAATGGGTTTGACCAGTGCGCTCTTGGCAAAGTTCTGGATTTTCTTGGGCATAGTGGCACTGAAAAGCAGGGTTTGTCTTTGACCCTAGATTAGGAAACACAAACAGAAAGCAAATGTTTTCATGACAAATGTGGCATGAAAATCAAAAATCCAGCATCAACTGGAAGAAACATTTCTTTGCAACTGCTAGTAGAGCTTATATTATGGAGAAATGTATTACCTCTGAAAGTACTATGACTACCTGGAAACTGATGTCTCAAAAGCAGTGAAAGTCAGACTGAATTGAGAACTTTAGTGAGTGTAGTAACAACAAAAAGCCTATTGTAGTTGCTAAGGTGTGGATTTGTGAAACCAGAAAAAAGGAATTTATTGTTGTGTTTGAGAGAAGCAGAGGAATCTCAGTTCTCTAGTGTAAAAAACATTATGCTGCCTGGCCTTGGTAGGCTGGCTTTGTAAAGCTACTTATCTGGTGAAGGATAGAGCAAGCACAACACAGAAAAATGGATGAGAAAAAACTACTGCAATAGTGCTGTGACATTTAAAAGCTAGAGCCATGAAGGACTGCCTCACCTTGAAGTAAGAGAAGATGGTTCGGATGTCTTCTTCAAAACCCATATCTATCATCCTGTCAGCTTCATCCAAAGCCAAGTAGCGACAGATGTCCAGACCCACCATCTTCTTCTGCAGCAAGTCCATCAATCTTCCAGGGGTAGCAACCATCATATGGACACCGCTTTAACCAAGGCAGAGTTGGAGAGAAAATTAGTCCACAACAACACATGGCATTTTGGCTTTTTAAAGTGTAGTAGTGTAGTACTATCAGTGTTTAGGTGGTAATGCTTTTGAGCTTTATGCATGCTGTACGTTAAAGCATCGATTCAAAAACACGTCACTTTTTTGTTCCTCGCTGAACGTTAGGGCTGAATCGTGCAATTTTTTGCTTGACACTGAAATGGGAATTCTGGATGAAATCCAGATTTTTTTCACAAAACCTTCAGCCGTACTTACTGTTTTACTACCTCCATCTGCTCCTTGACAGACATTCCTCCGATGCAGAGGGCTGTGCGCAGCTGAGGAGCTCCCTCCTCCTCCAGCAGCTTGCAGTAATACTCTATGATGCCATGTGTCTGCCTCGCCAGCTCTCGCTGCAATAACACACCGGGTTATAAAACACACACAGGATTCAGGAGTCAGAGGGATGAGAAAAACAGAGCTTCTCAAAGCTAATGTCATCTTTTCCAAAGGGCACAGAAAATTCACAGTGCATGAATATTTCAACAGGCTTTGTTTCCTCTATTTAGATCACAGTATGCCACAACTGCCCTTAATTAACAGTATCGGTAATTACCTACATTATTTTTTTATGTTATTGTTTATTAATTTGGCAGTATACACAAGTTCTAAAATCATAATGATATTTATAGTGCTAATATATAATTATTGTTAATGATCAATTTCCAAATTTACCGTTTTACAAAAAAGCACAAACATTAGTAAATTACATTTTTTTTTAAATTAAGATGCCAAATTGTAGTTATTTTCTTACATTCCTGCACAGAAAATACATTTTGTGGTTGAATGTTTTTTTTTGTCGAGTTTCTCAAATTTTTCAAGGATGTATTTTACATCACGCTGAGATATGTCAGGTTTTTGGCTAATAGCTCTTTGGGAATCACCTCGTGGGTGCAAAAATATAATTGTTCTGCCTGTCAAACTGTCATCTTTGGCAGCACCGTTTTATTTCCACTGAATTACACCTGCCTACGACAGTAAGCACGGATCTATCTTCAGCTATAGTTCAGTTAAGGACACCAGTAATTTTTAAACCCGGTCATGAGGTTCAGCTTGAAACTATTCAGGCTAAACTGCCAGATATAGTTTTATGGGTTTTGTTGTTGTTGGTTTCTTTTGAGTAGCAAGGCCATGGTATCTAGAAAGAGACTTTGCTGCTGAAATATACACTTTGAGTATTTGAGTTTGAGGAGATAGCACTCCTAGAGTACAAACATCAAAGTGGCCCCACATGTGGCCATTTTCTCTGAGATTTCACCCTGAAGCCCAGAACAGCACGTTTTTCTGCTGTGCATTTATCAACATCTTGAATTCTATTTTTAAAAGATTGAAAAATATATTATTAGTAAATAATAATATTAAAAGTAATAGTTTCCGTCTAAAAACCATACATGTGCATCAATGGTACATTTTAAGAAATGAAGGAATACATTTATCAGATATTTAAATTTACGTGATATGACCGATATAAATGTGCTGATTATGTTTTTCTTACTGAAGGACAGATGATAAGCCCATACGGTCCCTCTCTCTTAAAGAAAGGCAGTCTTTTCTCCTGCTCCAGCGCAAACATGATGATCGGCAGAGTGAAGACCAAAGTCTTTCCTGATCCAGTGAAGGCGATTCCAATCATGTCTCTACCTGAAAGACTACAGACAAACAGGGTTCCTTTAAATGTACCGAAAAAATAAAATTTACATTACAGCGTTTGTTTTCTATTTATACATACACTGTTGGGATTCCTTGTATTTGAATTGGTGTTGGGTGGACGATTCCCTTCTTTTTCAAACCTTTCAGAATTGCTGCAGCAAAAACAAACACAGATTTGTTGTCAGTTGATGATCACTGTGAACCACGAGTCAGCGTTTTGATGTGCTGGGCAGAGTCTGCTGTCACCTGGTGGAAACTTCATCTCTCTGAAGCTTTTGATAGGAGCAGGAATGCCATCGCCATCAACCAGGATGTGAAATTTCTTCCTGACGCGTTCATGTCTGGTGTCTGGCATATTCAGGATGTAGCGTGGTGCTTTCCAGCTATACAATAAATTTTGGTTGAAAGAATATTAAAAAAGAAGCTACAAAGAGAAATTGACTACATGGAATTCTGTGATAAGGAGCTTACCTTGTTTTTATAGGATCATCATATATGATACCTTTGGCCATTTCCTTCACAGACATCAGAGCTGACAGAAGAAGAGAGATGAAAGTTGCCAAAAGAACTTGTGCAAATTCAGATAGTTTACCACACTTTTCTCATGCCTACCAACATCTAATTCAACAAGGCTAAACAGCAACCATTAGAGTTTTACCTCTGCCCTCTGCAACACTCTCCAGGATCTTCTCCTCCTCTTTCAGCTGCTTCTCCTTGGCTGACTCCTTCCGAGCTTTAGGTATAAAAATAAAAACAAGTTGAGGTCATAAAAAAACTTGTGTAGTCAAGTTAAAAACTGAATAGTTAAACACAGAAGTATCAGACCACAGAATGAGTCTGCTTTGAACTAGATACCTTCTGCCTTTTCCTTGAGGTGTTGATGCTGGTCGAGGAGACTAATGTGGGAGCGTGGACCAAGAGCCTCATCTTCATCCCTCTGTTCCTCCCCACTGTCCTTCTGTTCTTCATCCACTGCCTTCCCTCGCAAGCGCAACATCTTTTGTAGCTATAAGTCAAAAATGTTATAAATGTATTTAATTTTGATACATGTTAACATGCAGTGATGAGAAACAGTAAGTCACATTTTTAGAAGTTTTATTTATTAGGGAAAAAAAACTGCAGTTAATGTGGATCAACCAGATAAAGTCAATTTCTCCAATCCACTCAATAAGGTCAATTTTTCCCACTATGATGACAAGAGTTGTTCAATCAGAACAATGCTCAGTAACTTACCATTTGCTGTTTTCGGATTTTGACTGGAACATATGGAACGTAGTCGTCATCCTCCGATCCTTCTGAGCCAGTCCTTTCATCCTCGTCATGGGATCTCTGTGAAAACATATACTAATTTATATATTATCAGCTACACGGCTGCCTTAGTGCGTTTCTGTTATTCTCTAAGAGAGATTAGCACTCCACAGATACAACCAGGACCTCTGAATAAAATGTTGCCACACAGAACATTATGCAGCAAAAAGCTGATGATATAAAAGCAGAGTCTGATGATGGTAGACTCTTGATGACATCCAAATGACAACCACACTCTTATTTCATAAAATAATATTTACTGAACATCAATAGACACTCAAATCATATGTCTAGTATGTCAGCAGTGTTGGCTCCAAGGCATTATTGTAACCATATTACATTGTAACACACTACTGTACTAACCTACTAACAACAACACATATTAATGTGCTTGTGTTTGCATGTCCCTGTAAGCAGAGTAGCAGCAGCAGCATTCTGAGCCACTTGTAAACGTGACAGTGAAGCCTGGTCAATAACAACATAAAGTGCATTGCTATAATCGAAGCAAATAGTATCTAATGGATATAAAACTCTCTCTTTAAGCCACTGATAGATAAAAGTTAGGATGTGGTTACAATTTAACATCTTTTTCTTCCCTACAATAGACCGATTTCACTTCCCGCAGGGAGAAGGAAAAGGGTGGAGGAGTCGAGAACTTTACAGAAGTGGAAATGTGAACATTTTTTTTTATTTTACTTCACAAAAGGACAGGAGCACGACGGTAATCTTGCATTAACTGCATTATACTGCTGTCACAACACTTTCAAACATCTGCACAGCTAGCATGCTAACATGAAGCTAGAAAAGAACCCAGAGTGATGTCTTGATGCATGCTCAATCATCCAGGAATCCCAGAAAGATGATTCAAATGGACAGAATAAACTTTCTGGCATCTCAGAGTTATGTTAAAGTGGAGTGTCACCTGACTCCAGCTCAGCAGCCAGAACCTGATCGTCAACAGGTAACAAAGGCAGTGATGAGCAGTCATGCTTTGTAGCATCCATTTCTACATGCATCTGCAGTAGAAGTCTCTTTCTTATTGTTGAATCATGAAGACTGAACTTAACTGAAGCGAAGCCTACAGTTCAGCCACACCTGGGAAGGTTTCTCCCCCAAGCTTTCTCCGTTTCATTATAATGCCTCTCACTGTGGTTGGCTCGACTAACCCTTTTCAGACTGTTGGACGTCAGTGACTTTCTCTACATCATAGCATGATGCATTTCGCGTTTCTTGCCCTACAAGCTCTTTACTAATCATAATTATTAAAGACTGAAACCTAATTTTAAAAACATTCAAGTTTCGTACTCATTTTACATCCACAGGCCCACATTTATGCTGTTTCTTACTGTAACTGCTTGATACCACATACGTCAACTTTACGTATTTATAGCAAATGTTTTAGCACTGCATCATGGCTAATGCTAATAGTAGCGCTTTAATGAAAACGGTTGTACAGAGTTAAGATGAACCCGGCTGTCATTCAACCACGTTAATTTGCTGCTATTAAGGTTGCCAAATGCACTCAACTCCAACAGATAGCAAAACGACACGAAGATTAGATTAAAGCTAGCTAATGTTACCGTTAGCTAACCCTAGTTAGCGTAGCTTCTTTAAATGGCTGTTTAACTTACCTTTTGAGGTCGGTTTTCGGTCTCCATTTTATTTAGGAATAACCTAACGTCCTTTTAAATGCCTTTGCTTCAAAGTTTTTCGGGAAAATACGAAAGCACACAATTTAACAAAAGTGTCTATTCCGCATGTTTACACAGTACGCCGAGGAGAGGAAGTCTTGATACCGGACGGAGGGCTGGAAGGGTCAAAACTTAGCGAGCTATTTCTTAATCGCGAAGCGCTTCATGTAAATACAGCAAAAGAGAAACGTAAAAAGCAAACACCACACTTTATTTTGTCAAAACTGTATTGTTTTTAATCTTTCCGAACGAAAGATTTTTCACAGTATCAAAAGTGATTTTTTTTTCTTAAAAAAAAGAAGAAACAAGCCAACATACACTTGGCTATTACTGGTATAGTATAAATCTACATTCGAAACATTAAGATAATCTTCTCTAATTGAATATAACCTGGAAAGCATCAGAGATGTTATATTAAAACAAAATCTCAGCACAGATTCAGGAAAAAAAACAAAACATCATTCATTTCAATGAAAGCCATCAGCTAAAACATTGATACTGATGTGAAACTCAAGGCCGGTGTCAAAACCAAAGGTCTCCTTTGTGATATTTGCCATTGTAACATAGATCAAGATTGGGGTCTCACTGGGTTAGCTGAGGTGGAGGGTGCCATCGAGGTCACAGTAAAGGGAAAGTGAGTAATATGGTTGAAAAATGCATCCCAGACACAACCCATGACTAGGGCTCAAGTGGGCAAAAATTATTCACTCAGTATGTACAACAAACAAGGTGTTTTGTTCCAGCGGCAGAATGAACATTTCACACTGGTGTACTCTGACTGCTGGGATTCAGAGGGGTAAAAAAAGTGTTTGAGAAACCGTGTTCAAGGGTGTCCTTTTAAAGATACACACATACAGAGTGTATACTGGATATTACTTATAAGAGATAATTGTTCAAGACTAACATCACAGGAGGACTCACACTGAAGCGACAGACACTGAATTTTGGAACAGTGTTTAGATTTTTCTTTCATGCACGTCATGCATGGGGATGTATCTGCAGGGATACTTAACTGGATTTGTTTTTAAGACGCATTCTGTTGGCCAAATAATACATTTAACAGAAATTTATATTAAACAATTTTAGTGTTGCTGGTGTACCAACTGTCAAACATTCATTTCATAATAAAACAGGTTGGCAGGAAAATCATGCATTGTCATTTTTCGGTTATTGATTTTCTTTAAAATTGACATTAAACATTATTCTAATTCAAAACCGTGAGCAACCAGCAGAGGTACTGCGGCTTCTCTGCAAGTAATATAATGCAACTGTCTTCTCTGCTCCAAGAAGAGAAGACTGGTAAGAGTGTTTATAAGACAGTGTCTATTTCGACTGGTGGAGTGGATTGGAAAATAGAAATATAGGACGTAATGGATGAGCACCAAATTCAATCAACTGGAATTCAGACGTTTAACGACGTTAAAATGTCTCAGATTTGTGATAAAAACATTTATTTCATGTAAGGTAACTGATTACATACTACATACTTAAGCACATAGATGCAGTTGATTCAACAGACTTTTTTTTTTCCACTTTTGCATCTCTTACTTAGTGAACATTGCAAATAGTAGCAGAGGGTAGAGTTGGCTTTGAGTATGATCCCTGGCTTTGTTAGCCACAAGTTTCAGTCTTCTGAATGGAGAGTATGATTTTGAACCAGGGTCCCTTGGCTTAGTATGGAAGAGAAGAAAACTGGGAATGAGAGATGGCCTTGGGCCAAATAGGGCTCTACTGAAAGAGTTTGTGGTGTGAAGTTTTTTTCTGGCACTCGTTCAAGTTATTGAGCTGCATTGGAAGAAACCTTTTTGAGGCTAAAGTTGGACCAATTCACTGCGACCTTCTGGCGAGTTTGCTTTGCAGAATCCAGGCAAAACCTACAGGGAACAAAAGACAAACAAGAGAGGGGAAAAGGTCATGCAAATATAACAGCTGTGCTCAAATTAAAAAAAAAATATAACTCTCCATGTATCTGGACCTTTGTTGTGATGAGCTTACCGTTTGAAATATTCCACTTCCCGATCGATCTCATCCATTTCTGTTGGATCCACATCTTTAGGGAGAAATACATCATCTACAGTATAAACATAAAGAATTGAACATCAAGATAATTTTAAAAGCATTAATGATTAAGCATGCAATGTTGCAATTACAGTTAGTTTTCCATACCAATTGCACTGTTGGATTTTTCACCCTTGTTCTTGCTCTTCTTATTTTTCCCCTTGGACTGTTGCTGTTGTTGTCCATTCGCTGGAATAGCGGGTTGTGTTTTGCTCTCTGAATCCTGCTCAGACCGGCTTCCTCGTGTCTCTGGGTCGCTTTTCCCCCTTTGTGCACTCAAGGGGCCACCATTTGCTCCATTTGTTGCATGTTTGGATGGTCTGCTCTCTTCTGATTTCTTAGGCCCATTTTTCTGGTGGTCTGCGATGAGCTGGGGCTGTTTGCTTCCAGACTTTGAGCCACTAGATGCCATTTCTTTAGACTCATTGGTTTTCTGTGCTTCGTTACCAGAGGCGGCTTTGGTTGGTTTGCTGGAATTTTGCTCCGTCGCAGACTGCTCCTGTCTCTGCTTTTTATTCTTCTTCGACTTTGCACCATTGCTCCCAACAGTTGTGTTCTTAAGATCAGAGGCGTCCTCTTTTGATTTAGCTGTCGCTTGAGCTGGCACCTGTGGTAAATTGTCAGATCCAGTGGAAGTGCATCTTTCTGGTGAGCGAACTCTTATGAGCTTAGAGAGACTGGGGGTACTGTGCAACCGCTGGATGTCCTTTGTAGTTGCACTGACCCCTGATGCAGTGGTGGTGCTGGTGGTGCTATTAGAAGATGAGACAATGTTTGTATCCTCCCATCCGTTAACCAGGTCCAGGTGGCTTTTAAAGTTTCCCAGCGAAAGAGGGGAAAGGTCAAGGTCTATCTGCTGCAAGTCAGAGGAACCATTCAGATGGGACAGTAAATGGTTTCCCTCCAACGTGGCTGCTTTCTTTGGGAAGTCATTGACATCCAGATTGAGGTCGTACATACTAAACGATGCCCGGATTGAGTCTTTGATGGTGTTTTTAATCTCTTCTAGCCGACTTGTGAGAAAACTATTAACGCGTTCAAGTTCCAGCTGAGGCCAGTCTAGCAATCGACTGGCTTCAGAACCATCAGGGATGGGCTCGTCGACAGGCTCAGATGGATTGGAGTGGGGGTCACTGCCTGCAGCGCCCGTGTTGCCCTGCTGAGCTTTTTCCTACAACAGACATGGTACAGGTAAGAAAGTGAAAACGGTACCCAGATATACACAAGGACTCTGTACTAAACACTTGCATAAAGTTAAAATATATACCCTAAAAGACTTTTTTAAAACTGACCAAAATGTATCTAAAGGACTGAGTATTACAGAATACCCAAGCCTGAAATCAAATATCTATAATCTGTTATTATATCATCACAGTTGCAAGAATCCTTAATTACTCACAGAGGTGGTCTTATCTTCACCCACGTCACAACAACAGAAAAACATATTCTGACAAAACTAACAACACAAAAAGCAGTTGTGTTTATGTCTTCACAGAGGATGCTGAGTAATTCTCAGTTCAGTCTGAAAAAAAGTCAATGGACTTTTGTGCTAATGAGTTTTTAAAAAGATAAGACTCAATGCTTCTAATTAAGGAGGAGATTGTAAGCATGGGTTGTACAAGTGCCACTAATGGTAAATAAAGGCATACAAAGTCTGGTTATCAACCACAGCGACCTTTTAACAAGACCTTAAAGCAGGGCTCTAGAGTGCGACCAATTTGGTCGCAAATGCGACCAAATTTTTCAGTGGTGTGACTAAAAAAAAAAAATATTTGGTCGATACTTTCGGGTAACAAAAAAAAAAAAAAAAAAAATCTCTGCAACTCTCCGTGTGGTCAACAACAGACACACATTATGCCCCTATCGTGGACTAAACCAATCAGAGATAGTCAGGGGCGGGACCTCTCTGATTGGCCGTGGTCCAGTTGAAAGTGCAGGTGGAAGAGAGAGGTGAGTAGCTTGAATAAAGCGATATCAATTCATTAACGGATTCCACACAAAGACGTAAACACAGAGCGGACCCGACGCATCAGAATCAGCTTTGTCTTTCTTGGCTTTCTCACCTCACGGCCCGAACACGGACACGCTGTCGGAGCTCAGCGATTCTGATGCGTCGGGTCCACACTGTGTTTCCGTCTTTTTTGCGCTAGATTCTGAGCTGCAGGTTTTGTCTCTCCAACCAAAATTCGCCGAGCCAGCAGCAAAAGAAGCAGCAAACTACGCTTCACATTTGATCAATGTCGTCATGAATTCCCTCTGACTTTTGCTGTTTTGCTTCCACCACGATAAAAAAAAATCACACTTCATGCACAGCTCTCTCTCTCTCTCTCTGTACTTCAAGAACAGTTTCCCGTCTCAAATCTCTGTTTTCTGCATTATTTATTCGCTTATTACCCACCAGTCTACCGTTGTTTACAGCGCTGTCGGCCGCTGTCTTTTTCTTTTCTTTTTTTCACTTAAATGATCTCGGACAAGAAAGCCTAATTTCTGCTGTTCAATACTGAAGAAATTTAAACTTCTTAAAATTATGCAAAATTGCAGAATATTGCAGAATATTTTTAAGGTTATCTGCTATAAAAAGCCAGATCAGGAAAATCTCCTTCATGTTTTTCTGTGTTTTATTCTCAGTTACTTTGACACAAAGGCATCTGCTGTGATGTTCACAATTCTGATGAAGTCTCACATGTATCAGTACTGATAAATGATCAGAATTATAATATTTCTGACTGTCTGAGGCTAAATTGAATCGAATCAGGACTTTGAGAACCGGAATCGAATGGATTATAGAAATCAGTGATGATACCCAGCCCTAGTGAGCAGCCTAGGCCTGACAGAAGTGGATGTAGCTGTGGGTAATAAGAAAAAATGAAAAGTACTATTGATAACTTTTGTGTTAAGTTAAGGACTGATCCGTCTGAAATTCATAGCCAGCTCTGACACGGTGCCATCAATCTTTGAATGCTGAAAAAACAGCAGTGTATCCAGAAAACACATTATATCCTGCGATAAATGCACTGCCCAAGTGTCCCCTCTCCCCACTGCCTTTCAGCAGCAGGCAGCAGCAAACAGGTCGTCAGAGGAGCCAAGATGATGATTAAGTTTAACATTTTCTACAATATTGACAAAGCAATTTAAGCACAAGTTTGTTAGTTAATAATTTAGAAATGAATATTGTCTGTATGGACTTCCCCCCCAAAGAAAGTGCACATGTAAAACTGCGGTGTTAAGCGATGCGGTTGAAAAATTTGAGTGCGCCTAACTTTTGTGCCGGTACGCCTAAATTTTTAAAGTTAGGCGTACCGGTGCGCCCATGGCAAAAAGTTAGTCTAGAGCCCTGCCTTAAAGGAAGAATTACAGTAATGTACAATGCTAGAAAAGGCTAAAAACCATATCTAGAGTTTTGGTGGAGTTACTCAATCAACAGTAAGGACAACAAACAGAGGAAAAGCAGACCATTCTCTGACATTTAGGAGAGGTTAAGCAATACAAGAAGACAATGAAACATTGCACATATTTATATAAACCAAAGAATGGTTGAAAAAGAAGACAGTTTTTTGGAAAAAGCTAAATCAGAGTCCTCATATTAACTCTGCGGAGATGGTGCATGTTCAATCAAGATGTGCCAGAAATAATCAAAGTTTGGTAGCAAGGGACAGTCCAGAATCTACCTCATCATTCCCTACTACACAAAACAAGTACAAATGTTTGTGTGGATTATTTAATCAAACTGATTTTGTCTATTGACTGAGGGAAGGCTCAGACTACATTTTATGAGTAATCACTGCAAAGATCCTGGTCATTTCAAAATTTTCGGCTGCAGTGTCTCATCTAAATTTAAAATATTTTCAGTAAATCAAACTGTCTTTGATGCTATCTAAGAGGAAATTTTCCATCATTTGCCTCTCCATGAATTTACAGTTACTTCTTTGCATTGTGCTTTTCATCACTTCTTCCTCCCACATATAATTAATGAGGACCACCTACCCATGAGATTACACAGGATTAGCATGTAACTAATCAAGTGTTTGCAGATTTCTCCTGCTGTTTGCACTGAAATCTCATCTGAATTCTCTTTTATTGAGCTGTAAGTGTCTGGTTAACCTTTCCTATTTAATAGATTCCATGTTAAACATTAAAGTTTGCCAAATAATCTCAGTTTTAGACGTAACTAAACACGACTGAACTATAACTGAAAAACAGAAAACAACACACATCCAATAAAGTTACCACACCTTTTTCTTTTGTTTGTGTCGAGCCCTTTTGGCAGCCTTGGCACTGTTGACAGGTTTGGGCTCAGAACTGTTTATAAAGTCTAGCAGCTCGTCCACGTCCCGGTTGTCGATGGCACCAGCCACTGTCAGTTCTGAATCTTGGCGCTGCTCCTCTTTACGCCGTGTCAGTCGTGAGCGAAGCTTCTCTCGGATCTCGGCGTAGTTTCGGCTGGTCGGTGCAGCTGGAGGCTGTGAGCAAATAATATTTCACAATACTGAGATCTTCTCACAGAGTCACCTTTGATGAATGAAAAAGCATACCTCTTTGTTAGTAAAACTTCAAAAGTGGTCGATCAAACCGTACCGCATTGTGTCCAAAGAACTCGCAGTAGCAGCAGTCGCAGTATTTCCCGTCTTTCTGATTTGTGGAAGAAGAGGCACAGGAGCTCCTCTCAGAGCTGCTGTCTTCATCCTCACCCTCCTCCAGCTCAGACGAAGGGTGGCATAACGTCCCATTAGTCACCTTGTGCCCCTTACATGCTTGATCCCTACAAAAAAAGAACGATAAACCCTTAGGATATAATTGTTCTCTGAATAAACACAGCTAAATAGGTGACAAATAGCAAGGCTGATTATTAAAACTCACCTGCATGCCCCAGGTGTTACATGACCTACATTGGAGGTGGCTACTGTTCCCGGATTGTGCCCATTACAGGAGTGGTTACAACCCACGACAGACGTGCCCAGTTTGCTGTGTTGTGCGTTCACAGCGGGAATGTGGGAGTTTTTGCACGGGCTGGGTTTATGGACAGATGTTGGGCTATCTGGACTCGGAGAATTGATTTTGGCTGCGGGGCCGTGGAGGTTTGGTACCAGAGGGGAGAAGGGTGCGTGCGCTGCGACGCCAGTGCCACAGGAGGAGGTCACGTGGCCGTGCTGCCCAGAGTTCGGCTTTGCGGGTAGGAGAGAGGAATGCTGGGAAGACAGGCCGGTGGGACTGTTGGGGGGTACCGATAAGTCTGTATGTTGATGGTGGTCACTGGGGTGGAAGGCTTCACCTGGACAATAACAAACCATGAATATGAATGAGTCGCAGGTCACACATACAGAATCATCTCTTTCTAAAGTACATCAGTTAATTTTCAGCTCCACTTACCACTAATGTTTTGACTGTAAGCTAAAGTGCCCTATTAAAGTTCACTTCAAACATGAGCTCAAAGCAAAATACAAATATAGGCTTGCAAAGTCTGCTAAGAAAGAGCAGTTACCGTGTTTTCTACAGTAATATATAATTAGATGTTTCTATTAAAGGACAAAAATAAAGAAACAATTAAAATAAAAATATCTTGTCAAACTTAAATTGTTCGATTTGGATGCCTATTACACATTCTTAACTTAAATGCTGCACATTTTGATTTGAAACTTGAGTTTCCTTCTTTGCTGGCTTTAATAAAAGCTCCTGAACTCAAAGAAGAAGAATTACCTGGTGGCGTTGGTCGACGGCACATGGTCTTGAAGTGCTTGGGAGTGGTCTTACAAAGGTCTGCTGAGGTAGAGAGTGCGTTCCCAGCAGAGGATCCACTGGAATTCTGGGTTGATGGGTGACTGTAGGGACATACTTTGTTCCCTGACGTTTTAGCCGATTTCCCGGGCGCTTCATTAAGTCCTCTTTTCTCATGACAGGTTGAAACTCCTGTTATACCTGGAGACATTAAAAAAAAAAAAAAGACTGTTACAAAAAAAGGGGAACCGTTCTTTTAATTTCAGCATGGGAAAAATATGAATGACTTTTTACCGCCTATGGGCAGTTTGTGTTTTAAAAAATAACTCTCTTTTCTTTGGAGACATGTTTTGACGTAAAAAAGGAAAACAGCTATGTAAAACATTTTCAGCCCCGAAGCATAAATCCCTTTCTGCTAGCTAAAATAACATCAAGACAGCACTAAATTTTAATAATTTATTTAACATGCTTATTTCTGCTGTGCAAAACTGACTGCACCTCTTACTGGTAATCACACACTCTTGCCAGGAGAAGTTACAAATCCCCGTAACATAATGCCTGCTTAAACATTTTTTGCTATATACAGCGAAATATAATTGGGATGCCAATTAGGATGCTGGTAGCGTATTTCACAGCTAAACACCTCTCCTACAGCTTCATTCTTTCTTAATTAATTTAAGGAAAACATACCAGTCTATTTTAGAAGGAAACAGCCGCCTTCACAAAGGGCATGGGTCATTTAACTAGTCTTTCACTTACTCCTCTTTAAATGCCATTTGGTGCCATGAACCATCCAAATATTTAACTAGAAATTCAATCACATTTACGCAGCAGGGAAAGGGTTTTGAAGGGAGCAAAGAAAAGTGAGAAATCTGACAAAAACAAAGTCATCTTAGTTGTTTGTCAGGTCTAAGTAATAAATCACAGCCTAATGATCCATTCCCACTGAATGCATCATTCATCATGTGAAATGGGAACTTTAAAAACAGTTAATGAGACTTCCTGTGAATTGTGCATAACTCGCAGCGTTAGAACTTTAAAATCGAGGATTAATCCAGTTCGGAAGCGAGGCTGACTCTCAAAGTTTGTTAATGTCAATATAACTGAATAAACATTAAAGTCTGTGGCTTGTGTCACGTGCACGAGTCTCTGCACGTGCCTCCTTGTATTTTTGTGCAGGTTTAAGGAGAAACTTGCTGTTCAGTGCTGTTCACTGTTGCATTACTGTGACGTTACACTTCACCAAGCACTTGCGCAATGGGGAATTGCGGAGTTTCTGTCTGTTATTCTGAAGTCTTGCCCTTACTAAGGAATTAAAAAACAAAACAAAACTAAACTGAAATTAATGAAATATTTGTTCTTGCTGAGCATCATACACCCAGTTCACAGTATTAAACTCTTTTATTTATCCTGTTGTTTAAACACTGTAGTTAACACACTTGTACTGTGTTGGTAAATGAGTATCATTAAACAGTTTCTTACAATTAAGTAAGATTTATCCAATCAAAACTCCCTATGTACCTTCCTCTCTTGATTGCTTATATTCAGCTTTGGGGATTTTTTTGTGTAAAAATATAAATGAGATATTTTCTAACTAAATATTTTGCATTCTTTTCCGGAACAGAAATGTAAAAACTTTATAAAGCCTGATTAATAACTTGTGTTATTTTGATACAATGCATATTTCTACTTTTAAATAAAACAGGCAAGGTGCTTGCAAGTGTGTAAGTGCTAATGAAATGAAGTAATAATGAGCTATGATGGATGTTTGCTTTCCATTAAAAGCAAAAGAAAAAATGTTATGGGAGCCAAGCAGTGTGGTCTGCCTGTCATGTTTCGCTGAAGAATCTCAATGTATGTGTGATGATGCTTTAACCCATGAAGACATGTTCCAGGATTAACTCTTGAGTTTTGGACTGCGAGGTCCAAAGTCGATAATAAATGCTTCTTTCTTACTAATCAATATGATTAAACTGAACTGGAGTTTTGCCAGCATTAACTCTTTCGCTTTGGATTTGCAACTGACGCTAATATAACATTACTATAATATTACAACCAAAAGGTGTAAGTGCCGTTAGATGAGGATTACATTTAATTCATTAAAAAGAAAACGATATACTTTGCACATAATAGATGAAATCCCAAAGAATGAGCCATTCCTCTGACATGTGGCCTGAATACCTGCACATCTATCGATGAAGTGTGTCTTCCAACTGCTTTTTCTACAAACTTAGTTATAAACTTTCTATTCATTTGTTTTGCTTTAGCAGTTGTTAATCCCACCCTCAGCCTTTCCTACTGCTGAGCCATCGAGCTGTATAACCCTGTTTTCATTCCATACATCTTTCCTCTCTCTTGTTGTTACACAAACTAAACAGTACCCATGATTTCCTTTTCAACATTGTATAAATGATGACCTTCACAGGCAACTGTATTTTAAAAATAATTTCACAGCCTTTACATTTTTTAACATTAAAACATTACTGCACCTCCTATAATGCTGACTTGTAATGAGTGTAATCTTTTACATTGTGCATTTAAGTTCTTCTATGATTATTTCGACTAACAGCTGAACAAAGTCACCTAAAATGAACCTCACACACAGTACTGCTAAAACAGCCAAGGAACTGAATCTAACCAAAATTCTGTCCATTTGCCAAAACTGAAGCTTGCAACACAGCCTGAAATTCAGGATGGTGATGTTTTCAGCGTTTACTGTCAGTCGCTGCATGCTTTTCTTTTACTCTGTGACGACAGACCTTGTTGTGAGTGTGAAGAAGTGCTGTGGTTGCAGTGTTCCCCTCCGTTGGTGTGGGCAGAGTTCCAGAGACCCGACAGTTTGTGAGCCGACAGGAAAGAACTCGGGTCCCAGTCCACAGTACTTTGCTCTGGGTAACCGTTCCCACAGCTCTGGGACTTACAGGAGGAAGAGTGTGACAACGGTACCTAAATAAATAAACAAACAAAAAGAAAACACCCCAGTATTAATCATGTGGCTGCAAACATTGTCTTGCAGTTTGGTAGCAGCTGCAACTAACCTGCAGATAAGCAATGAAAATCATTTTACTTACGTTTTTGCTTTAATACTTAAGAAAAAAATCCCCCACATATTAAAGAATGCTTTAAGTCACCATAAGTCACTTTTTTGCAGCTGTGCCTGCTGTTCTCATTTTGAAACTTTTAACATTTAACCCACATGTCAGCAAAACGTCATGACCACACTCATCAGCAGTCTAGCTGAAGTATGGTGATACATTAAGTTAAAAAAATGCATTCCATGTAAATTATTTATAAAAATAACTAACAAAGAAAGCTTAATGGCTGCTTCTGTCTTACATATGCAGCAGAGATTACAGAAAAACCAAAGCAGACAACAACTTTCCTTCACTGCAGGCTTGTTTCTGTCACATTAGGAAAGAAACGCCAGAAGAATCATTGACCTTGGTGGACCTTGTGCTCTCAAAGTGCCTTTCTGATCCCTAGACATGAATTACATGGTAATTTGGGGTTTTTAATGACTTCTTTGAACTGTTCTTTTGCCAGGATGTAATTGGGTGCATAAACAATAACTTGGTGCACAGCTTTAATTTATTTTGAAATTTTCTCTAATCCACACATGGTCAAATTATACATACACTCACTTAAATCTTTTAAGAAGTGAATGCTGAAGGTTCTACAATGTGTTTTAGCTTGACAGGGCCATGGCTTATTAACTTCTCGTTAGTAATCACTAATCACAGTTGACTACAACTTTGTCTTTGTCAGAATAAGAAGGATTTGTTTAACAAAACTCAGAACAATGACCTCGAAACGATTTTATGTGGTACACAGCGCTCGAAAATCTGTCAGATGTTTCAGTACGACTTTGCTAAGCTACGAACCCGCAGCGCTTGATGGATTGTCGGAACATTACGGCTATCGTAGGCGGGCGCCTCGCGGAGTGATACGTACTGTGCTTCAACATAATATTACCTTATTGTGTGTGTATAACCTCTTTTTAAGTTTTGTGGATATTATACATGGTTATGCTGAGGATATGTTGGCCAATTTCCACTGGAAATGCTTTTTGGTTAAACTGTCCGCAAGGAATTTGCACTGTTACATTTTTATATAACTTTAATGCACATAAAAAACAGCTGCTTGTTTAAGTGAAAATACATTGATGGGGTTTTTTGCACTAATAAAGTTGTGGAGTTGTAAAGTATTTTGTCTAGTGTCAATTATATCGTCAGTTATATTGTTATCGCAAATTTTCAAATGTATATCGTGATAAATATTTTTGGTCATATCGCCCTGCTCTAATTGTATATCAAGCAGATATGAACAAAAAATTTTAAATATGAATGAACATTTAAAAGAAAACTGTGGGGGGGGGAAATGGAGCGCCCTTAGTATCTGTCTCCTGAACTGCAGAGTGCAAAGCTGGGTTTCCAGCAGAGAAGTTGTTAGACCTACTGCTGCTGCAGGGTTAACGGAGCATAATCCACCTGCAAAACCGCATATTGGTTGGCAAAGCTGAAACAGCTGTGTGGTGTAGATGCGTGCTTCACACTTTAAAGACACTGCTGCAGGTGCAAGAAAGGATAAAAGTGACTGGTTTAGCCTACATAATGAGGGAATATAAGTGGGTGGATATCAGCTAAATGGTCTCAAGTCATAAAAATGCCTTGTTTTTTTGGTTTTTTTAATACTTGTTAAAGGTTGTTTAGTTCTACCTGGAATTTCAGACTGTTTTACATGTGTACAAACTGTTAACAGTAACAGCAGGCCAGTTCCATTGATTAGGTCCATTTTGTTTTGGAACAGGTCAACATTAAGGCTGCCATAGAGGTGACAACCAAAGTCAAGTCAGGAAGATCGATTTAACACTTGGTGTCCCATTAGGGAATACTTGGGATTTTGGTCTGTAGAAGACCAAGACTGTGGAACCTTAACTGTCCCGACTGATTAACAAATAATCCAGAGATAAATGCTTCACGCCGTAGTTTCCTAATGGTTTTATTATCTTCACAACTCATTCTGAGGAAAAGATCATTGTTGTTCCAAGTTACTAAAAGCAGAGCTCTCTCAGAACCTCAAAGGTTCATTCAGTAAAACTTAATCTAATTATTTTATTTGCTTATTTTGTCAGTTGTAGGTATTTACATCTTTAGTAACAAGTTTATTTGTAGTATTGGTTTGCCCTCTTGTGGTGATGATGTAACATTTAAATAGTTCCAACCTGTGTGGCTCTTTTGAACAAATAAGTGACCTCTGGCAACTTTTGACAGCCCTAACAGCAAAGGTGAGATTTAGAGAGAGATTTATTTTGCTTGTAGGTACACGCAGAAGCAGTGTTACAAATGATGACTAATAATGAGGTAACCTCAGTAGGATAAAGAAACATAGCATAACTAAACATTAGTAAACAGAGGCTTTGAAAAGTACTCAGACATGTGACCCAGATCAGTCCCGTTTTATTTACCGGTGTTGGCTGCTCCTGCATGCTCCGCTTCTCCTCCTCTTCCACACTCCTGCAGCAGCTCTGACAGATCCACAGAGGCACCTCTCCCAGCAGGGACTGAGATAGTGAGGGCACAGCATCAGCGAGCTTACGCCCTGGAGCCTCCCGCAATAAAGCTTGGGAGAGCGCAGGCACGGCGTTGGCCAGCTTCGTTCCATGGCCCCCGGGAAGCCCGTTCACAGAACTCGCTCCCCAGTCCTTAAATTCGCGATGGCACAGGAGACAGCAGGTGTGCATAGGCTAGGCAGAAAAAGAGAGAAGAAAGCGTTCCATATATAAGATGTGTTGACTGCTTGATGCATATAATTCCAATAGATATCACAGACTAAAACATATACAGATTAAGCTCATAATACTGTGCATGCAATAAATACCAAAGCGCTAAACAGCAATGACAAAGATCAAATTATTTCCTCACTGGACCTTTTGCAAGCATTGTGTGACAGAACCATCATAGGAAAAAACAAAACAAACAAAAGCAAAAAGTAACACCACAAAAACAAATAAAAATAACAAATAAATGTTATTTAACCATCATGTCAACTTTAACAGATAGTAAAATTATGTAGTAGATTCACTCTCTGCCATTCTCCGCGCTTAACCAATCAAGGTTTGTGCCCTAGATCAAAGCCTGAAAAGCAAACTGATTATGCTTGTAATTCATGGTTTAGGGGGAAACGATTCAGAAAAGATTCAAAACACCTTCACAATCACAAACAAGAAACTTTAGTGTTTTGGTGATTTTTCTAGATAAATGTTTTTAAATGCTCAATGAGGGTGGATTACCTATCTTAAACCCTTGTGTATGACATTCACAACCACTACATAAGTTTCTTCCCTCCAGTCTCTCACCGTTACAGTAGGATATTTCATTCAATACTCTTGCACCCACAGTCCTTAGACTTTGATTTAGACGAGGGAAAAGTTCTCTTTAATAGGAAAACGCAGGTGAGAAAAAAAAACCTAAAGATCGATTGGAATGATATGTCTTTTGCAAAAGGGACAAACATCTAGAATACTAGATTACAAACATATTAGAAATATAAGCCAGAGCTCATTAAGCAACTTTCAAGAGACATCAAAACATTTGCTTATATGTCTGTAGAAATGCTGTGTTGCCAGTTTGAAGGTACAGTTGGCTATATCCTATATAGTGTGGTACCTGAATAAATCATGAATAGAGCTTCTCCATAACAGTTTACATAAAAATGAACAACCACTGTTAAAATAGGACTTAGTGCAATTATTTTTTCGTACAGTACTAAAAAGCTCTATGGAAAAAGCTGATCGATCCGTGTAGGGTCTTAAGTTTGCGTTATAAAAATTTCATTAACAGGTCCCAGCAGCAGCGGACAGGTTATAGCTTATAAGGCTCAGGTCAGGTATAATATCAGCTGGTTGTTAATAAGACAGTGCTCCATCCTGCAGCGCACAATCCACACCATCTTCTCTCTCTTTGTTTATTTTATTTTATTTATTTATTTTAAGCGGTTACCCTCAACATCACAGACAGTTCTGATTCAGCTAAGCATCATTAGCTCACAAGTTAACTGCTTATACTGAAACTTTTTGACATTAGCTCCTGTTACATTTTGATACTTGATTCTGGTACGACAAAAAAACTAATACAAACTAGTCTGACAGCTCCCCTAATTGATAACCCGTTAAGTTTCAAGTTTTTACGATAATTAACTGGTTGATTAGCTAGTAGCTGGTTAGCCTCTGCTGGCTGAGCAGGTCCTGTGGAGAGGATCAAGTGCAGGCAGCAAGCACGTTTGCAGCACGCTAGCTGAAGATGATAGCTTGGCTAACGTTAGCTGGGCGGATGAAGTCTTGTAAGCGATGCAAATGGGACGACCCTGCCCGAGGTACAATGTCACCTGTCCGGTATAAGGGACTGGCTGCAATGCTGATCACAGTGCCTAAAAATGCGCCAGGTGGGAACTATTCTACTCGGTAAGTTTAGCTTAATATTTATTTAATTATACATCACACGACATAAAGGTATACATCCATCGCTGCTAAATCACAACTGAAATAGCTTCCCACCAACAAGCGGATGCATATAATTGCACCTCTCCATGATTTAGCTGATAGAATAAAAGCACAATGGAGGATGCTTGGATTAGCTGAGTAGTGCTAGCTAGGCTAGCTAGCATATTTTAAGGGCAGCGGTTGGCTCGCAGCTAGCTACCTGGTTCGCCTTGGTAGTGGGCAGCCTATCCAGCCCAGCATCTCCGCCGCCACCGCCAGCTGCATCGCCGGGAGAGACAGGGCTCTTCGGTGCGCTCTGCTGTCCAGGCACAAGCTCCTTCTGGGCGACCCCTTGCTGCTTGCTTTTCTTCCTTGCCATTACGACGTTGTTTATAGTACGCTTTGACCAAGTTTGCACCAGTTTCGGTGATTTTAAGAGCACACTTTCGTTTCTTCTCGGACCTCAAAATGTTCTCTATCTCCTCCAGTCAAGACAACAGTCAATATGGCGGAGGACTCGCACACTCAGGAGTTCAAAGGTTAAACATACTGCTGGCACAGAGGCTTCACTCCCGTATGGAGTATGCGGCTGCAAGCATATTCTCGCGGTGAAGCCAGGGGCCGCCATATTTAGTTAGGGCAAACGTCTCCTCCCACTTTCCATTGGTAATGTTTATTGAATGTTTATTGTTTATTGTGTTTATTGAGCAAACTGTAATACGTTTGAGTGTTTTCTATCATTAAACATTTTGTTATCGAAATAAAATATTTGGACTTGAGCTGTTTTTAGACGCCGAGGGAGACAGTGAAACTGAAATATATGAACTGAAATAAATGTGTAACAGTTGGTTTGGTAACAGGAGCTACCTCACAAACGATCACCTTGTTGTGAAATGTTATTATTGACAATGTCGATAAACAAAATTAGAAAATAGTGCCGTGTGAAAGACTTTTTTTTTAATAAACTTTATGGAAGGACAGGGCCAATCAGTCTTAGGTGCTTTCAATGCTTTCGGAAATATTTTGATGGAGGTATAACACAGATATTGTTTGTTATATATAAAGAGTACAATTATAGCATTATTTCTTGGTTTATCATTTGCATAGCATAGGATTTTACATAAATGCTATATTATAATATTAGACGCCTTCGGGGCCTATACACAAATGGCGTATTCTAGGTTGCAAACAACGATTGTACAGATTCCACCAACACCCAGAATTCCCGGGGTTTAAATGAGCAAATTTACGAAAAACGACTTTTAGAAAAACAAACAGACAAAAACACCACTACTTAGCGCAACAAGCTAAACACGAAGGGAAATATGAGAAATAATTTGAACAGAACAAAAAGCGCTGACGCTATCCTGCTGACCATTATTTTTCTGAAGTTCAACTTTGACCCTAATAAAAAGACGTTTCAGAAGAAAAGCATATTGATTTGGATGAATCGATAGATGGCATGGGATATGTGGCGTGATAAGTTTAATGATAATATCCGAGTGGTTAGTGAATTTAGTCAAAATATTACGTAGAACGGTATAACCTGGAATGTTTATACACAATTTAATGAAAATGTCCGAGTTTGCGTGGTGCTCCTGAACGCACCACCAGTTTAGTGTTGTGTGGATTGAGGACGTAGCTCAGACACTGCTTCATCCACTTCGGGCTCCTGACGCTTGCACCACAGTAGCTTGTTTACCTGCTGCCGTTTCATTTGAGCAAAAAAACAAAACAATGGAAGGACAAGTGTGCAACATCCAGGTGCTTCTTCGGGCTGCCGAGTTTCTGGAGAGAAGAGAGCGGGGTAAGCGCTTTATGTCAACTGTCAGCCTAGAGAGGGGAGTTGGTTGGTTATTGTTAAAACAACAATAAATCCGCAATAAACCGGCGGCAAGTATGCACCTACACATAACGTAGAAACATCATACCGCGCAGCTGTTTAAGTTTTAACCGGGATTCTAGGTGCAAGGTTATTTTTGGGCGGTGTTTTGCCATTTGACTCTGACCTACATATCGGTCGCATCTTTGTACTCAAAGGCGCCAATCTGGACCAGTTTGAAAATGAATCCGGGCGCCGCTGAGCGCTCGCTCCGGTGAATGAAAGGGGGGGGATGAGAAAACCCTATAAAGTATAACTTTCATTCATTGCTTACTAGCTGTAGACGCTATCCCGACTCTTTTTTTACGCGTGAGGTTGTAAGGCTGGTTGGATAAAAGCGAACAGATAGTGGATGATGGCGCCAAAAGCAAAATGTCCAGCTGATGACAGCAGTAAACTGCGTTCAGCCTCCTTTCCCTCACCTCCCCTACAGCACGGATGCTATATCACACTATAACTACGCCGTAATAAAGGTTGATTTGTCCCACCGGCATTCGCACATGTTAATATGAGGACACCTTTAACGTCGCAGCCAGTGTGCACTGTGATTTTGCCGGCGATTGTTGTGTAACACAGCTGTGATGTTTCTCCCTGCGCAGAGGCAGAACATGGGTATGCTTCTGTCCTGCCTCTCAGTCCAGCTCAGTCCGACAGGAGAAGCAAGCAGAAGAGCAAGAAGATATCTGCTGGTGGCAATAGGTGAATGCATTACATAACAAATAACTGACGACAGGGTGTGGCTCGGTGTGACTTTCAGTTTTGATAAGGCACTCTTTTAACCTTGAACACCTCTCACGCAGTAGCTGCTGAGTAGGAGTGCACTGTTGTGAATGTTTGACCAAACTGTCTGTTTGTTTACTTTGTTTGCAGGTCTGTTCACAATGAGCTGGAGAAAAACAGGTAATGGGCTTTTCTTTGTAATGCTACAGTAAAAGTTCATGTGTCAGATCAAGAGATTACAAACCCCAAAAAAAGAGGGAAGTGTGGATTTGCAGCTTCACTTCTTTCTCATTGTGCTTTGCAGACGGGCACAGCTGAGGCGCTGTCTGGAGCAGCTGAAGAAGCAGGTCCCACTGTCGTCGGACTCGATGAGGAACACCACTCTGAACCTGCTGAGACGAGCCCAGCTTCACATAAAGGTGCGAGATGTCCGAATTTGCATTGAATCTGACTCGAGTTTGGTTTACTTGTCATCCCAGCCATGTTTAAAATGCGGTGCTTTTCTCAGGGCCACAATACGTGTTAAAGGGAGACCGCACAAGACAAAACAGAGAACAATGCTGAATCATGAAGTGGGGTAGCACTGTGGTGTGGTGGTTAGCACTGCTGCCTCACAGCAAGAATATCCTGTGTTTAAATCCAGCCTCTCTGTGTGCAGTTTGCATGTTCCCCCTCTGTCTATGTGCTCTCTGCGGGTAGTTCGGCTTACTCCCAAAGTCCAAAGACATGCACGTAATTGGTGTTTCTAAAGTTAAGCACTTAAATTAGTCAAGAACATTAAATATTCTGAATATATATGAATACTGTGTGTATAGAAAGTGGCTTGTTTTGTGCATGTTACAGAGCTTTTAGCGATCTCAATTTTTGCTTTTGCCTGTACTGTTTATCCTTTCTTCATTGCTCTGCTCCTGCACCTTTTTCCTGTTCAGAAGCTGCAAGAGCAGGATGAGCGTGCAGAGCAGCTGAAGGACCGTCTGCGCTGGGAGCAGCAAGAGCTGCGGGTTCGGCTGGAGCAGCTGCAGAGGGGCACGGAGAGGATGAGGAACGACAGCCAGGGGTCGACCATGTCCTCCGAGAGGTCGGACTCAGACAGAGGTAAGCCCCTCAGGTCTTTTTATTTCATGTTCAAATTATTTCAGTCCTAGTAGGAGCTGGCCGTCTCCTCAAAGGCAAATTGCAAGTTCAAGTTTAATGTGACGAGCGAAGTTTGCCGTATTTCTGCTGATGGATTGGATCTGTGCTCGGGTTTGTTGCAGAGGACGTGGAGGTTGATGTGGAGAGCATTGTGTTTGTGGACTCTGATGGACTAAGCATTACGCACACCGGCGCGGACCACTGTTACTCCAGCCTGGAAAAGGCCTGGCTATGACGGCGGTACACGAGTGGTAACTGATTTATTGTCACCGAACGGACAGGAAGAGGAGAAAAACATTCCAAAAAACAAAGGACGGGGGAGAATGGAGGAAGATGTTACTGTACAACTGAACATATTTTTTTGGCATTCTCTTGACAGCACACGTCGGACAAACAGCTAAAAGCTAACCTTTGGTTATGAATGAGAGGTGTCCATTTGCACTGAATAGCAGTAAAATTCACTGGGCCGTGTCGTCACCAAACACATACTCATGTGTATTCTAGCATCAGTCATTAATGCAATTTTCCCCGAAAGCCATGAGGTGTCAAACTTCGAATCATTCATGCAGCTCTAATAATTCACTTTTTTAAGGGCTTTTATTCTAGACTTTTAACTTATTCTTTACTACAGAATGTCTGTACTGAATTCTGCCTTAAATCAGATCTGGTTTAGTATGCTATTAAGCTTTTACCTAGCACTAAGCTTATATCTCAGTATGCCACGTTTAGCATGCACTTAAACATTAATCTGTGCTATGTCGGGGGGGGGGTTTGTGTTTGTGTCCTATTGTATATCTAAGTGCAGTCATATACTTTGCTCCTTTTTATTCTATTGCACATAATGTCCAAATGTTGCACTTGTTTTGTCTCAAAAAGATTTGAAAGCAGCAAACAGAAGCAGGTCATATTTGCACATCGACATCAGGAAAATTCAGTAACATTGCCAAATATGAATTCACAATTTAAGAACTTAAAACTGTGAGAGGAGCACTTGGGAGCTGCTTACGGAGACCTAATGGCAGTTTTATTCACTGCTAATGTTTCCTAGAAGTCTTTCCTACCTTCACTTGTGCATTTATCAGTTAAATTGTTAATTATGCATATAACAAATTCACCAGTCAGGTAGGCAGTTTGTACTTTTAATGATTATGTAGTTGATGCTGTATTACATATTCATTTCTGTGTATTCAGTAGGGGTCGACCTATATTTTTTGGTTTCAAAGACACCGATAACAGATATTTGAAACTTTTAGATAAACCTAACACTTTGCTGAAATGCCTGTGTGCACGCTATGGCTACATAAACTATGAATTTGTTTTAGTAAATTGCATCAATGTAAAAACAAACAAACAAAAGGTGCATTGTTTGATTTTTTCAGTGTAACTGGGAAAATCGCCGTGCTTGTAGTCATAGAAACACATCATAACATTGCAGTGTTTATTGCAACTTCTGCAATATGTGCGGCTTCAGCATGGAAACACAGCTCTGCTCTGCAGCAGGTGCCGGGAGCTGCTCCAAGCCTGCAACTGCACTACTCTGTAACATCGGTGTTGATGGGCTGTTATTTATGAGCCATGTTCAAACACACAGAAGAGGTGACTGCATCAGAGCCGGCGCGGCTCATTTACAGTTTATCTTCAAAGGCCTTGAAACTCTGAACACTGGTCGACCCCTAGTATTTAATAACTTAAGGTGCTTTCCACCCCCTCAATTCACTTTTGTATATGCAAGAGGCCTTATTACTTTATCCGTCTCTCCACCCAGTAATATTATGTAGCATTTTTGTACTGATGTAAGCTTCCTTTTTTTAATGAATAAATATTTTCTGTATTTATTTGCTGTTGTGATTAGTCATTTTAGAGGTAAAAATCCATTCACGCCTAACTCAAGCAGGGCTGGTGCACAGACAGACTTGACAGACAGCACTGTGATTAGAAAGACAATGTCAATTTATTGACAAGCTGATAGAGTAAGGACACATTTTTGCATGGGTTGCATCACCAGAGCTAAACTGAATGTACAGTTCAAGGTAGCTTTTGTGCCTTTTTTTTTTTTTTTTTAAATGCACAGTCACAATTCAAGTTTTCAGAGATTTCTTCTTGAACAATGACACCAACCGTACCAAACTTTCTTCAGTCCAACTTGAGGCAAGGAGATGATCAGCTGCAGTAATGCGATTCAAGTGTTGTAGAGCGAACTAAACCAGCAACTGAATGCAAGATTAAATAAAACGCTCAGATGAAACCAATCATAAACGAGAATGCCTTAATCACAAATTCGGAGTGACCTTATCTACTGGATAAGAAGCTGTATAGACAACGTGACTTGCTTTAGACGAGGCATACTCAAAGGAACGGAGTTTAAAAAAAACAAACAAAAAACAAGACAATGGGCACGACTGGAGCAAAGGTCGAACAACAGCTTCACAATCATTTTATGGCAGCGCCAGCAATAACCAACCATTCCTGTCTCAGATCTGCGTCTCTGGTAAATACTGAGGTGTTGTGGCGTAGATACGCTCGGCAATATATTTATAGTGCGGCATGAAGAGGGAGGCAGGAACAGGCTGTTTAACCCAGCTCAGGTCTTTTATGGTCCACCCACCATTTCAGTTGGATGCGCCCTCACAGAGGTGTCTAACCATGACTGGGATCGGTGAGTTCTGCTGCAGAAAGACTTTATTAGTGTAGCTTGTCATACGTATTGTTTCTTCTGGGCATGTGAGGCGAGGTCTTTGGCTTTCTCTTTAGCAGCCAGCGCCGTCTCTCTCGCCCTCTCTGTAGCCGTCTCTGCTAAAGTTCTCGATGGAGTTTCACCTACACGGGGACAAAACACAGCTCTTCATTGGATTCATCCAGGTTTTCGTGCCTAAGCAGCTAACACTTCCAATTACTACTATAATCAGTTTTCCAGATTCATGAAAAAAGCAACAGTCACCTTTATTTTAGAAGCATATGCAGTTCCATGCACGAATTACTGATGTTATTATATTATGCTACTCAGAAAAAAATCAATAAATAAAAGAGAGAGACACTTGATCACCACAGTTTAACACAGAGCCGGTTAAACTTATTAGGAAGCATAAACCACTCTGACTCCATTTAACCTGCTTTGGGGTAAATGAAAGCGACAACAGGTAAAGCGGGAGGCAATGAGAAGGCAATCATCAAAAAGAGAGTAGTTCTGCAAGGTGATGACCACAGACCATTGTTCTCACCTTTTCCCCGACTGATTTTTCTCTAACTTTACGTTTTCTTTGTGTCACTAGTCACTACTGAGACAATAGCTGCAGTCCATTCAGCATATACAGGTAGTTCAGTTCCTCCAGGATGACACATCCATACATGCCATTGCAAGAAGGGTTGCTGTGTCTCCCAGGGCCATCCACCCCAGCAGCGGCACCACTATCTGCCTCTCTGTGTGAGGAGGAACATGCAGAGGTCTGCCAGAGCACTAAAGAATGAGCTCCAGAGGGCTACGCGTGTTAATCTCAATGCTTCCATCAGAAACGGACTCCATGAGAATGACATGAGGTCCCAGTGTCTTTAAGTGGGACCTGTGCCAGCAGACCAATGCCATGCAGCCTCCGATAGTGCCAATTCTCTTCAAAGAAGGACGCAAATTGACACGGAGTCCATGTGACAAGCATAAAGGAGTCTGGAGATGCTGGGAAGCACTACGTCGCCTGTGGCTCACAATTCTCACAATTCTTCTGCCACTCCAGCAGCACAGTGTTGGTGTGTGAGCACAAATCCTGCTAAAGGACGTTGGGCTCCAATCCTCATGTGTTACACTGAGGAGATCAAGTGTTCCCTGAAGTTTTTTGAGCAGTTTGAACCCATTTGGAAAACCCATATTAACATAAACCACAAACTTAAATAGGAATTAAATGGGAGTAAGTACTCTAAAAATAATTTACCTTGCATTTTGGCAAGCACATACTCGAAGCCTTTCATTGTTTTTGTCACACCAGTCTTGAATCTTGCGAGCCCAAATTCCTGGAAGGTGAAAAACAAAGTTATAAAAGATAGAGGCATGAGGCATAACAACACATGACTCACATCCTCACATATGGGCTGTCAACAACTACTGTAATTCTCTGTCATAAGTCATTTACTACTTCAGGTCCTGGCAGACAGCTTCAGCTGCTCAGCTGTTGCATCTTAACACTGTATTATGTTTCTAAATACAGAACAAATGCAAGGTGGGCGAGTGTTACTCTCGGTCACCCCCGACTACTTTCCCTCAGCTGTTTTGTAGCGCAGCACTCTGCTTTACTCCACTGACCTGAATAGCTCTAGAGAGCCCGTAGACATTGGAGGAGATCCAAGCTTCTCTCTTAATCTCGGTCCAGCTGCCATTCTCAGGGTTAATTCTGTAGTGACACCGCTCTTCAACAGACTGCCAGCGAGAAAAAACAAAAGCAAAATGAGCCAAAGGTACCACTTTGTGCACTGCTGATGAATGCTGCTTAAGGCACACAAACGCCAATGTACCATTAGGCGAGCGTGGCTGATGTTCCATGTGAGCGTGGTCATGGTCCTTTTCTGAGGGTCCACGATGGAGTCCTCGATGATGTACGCCGAGCTGGCCATGTGCTTTGGAAGGTAGCGCTCCATCCAGCGAGGGGCACGGCTAGTTTTGGTCAAAAGACGTCTGGAAATGAGGCAGTTGGTTGGGGTAACCTCTCGGAAAATGATATCTTCAGTCAAGACATGGTTACTGTAAAAGAAGAAGGAGGATGGATGGATTAAGATGACGTGAAATCTCTATGCAAGGATTATTTAGGTTTATGGTCCTGAAAAATCTCTATTTTTGCTTCAGTTCAATAAGACATTATTGTTTTTAATCCACACACACAAGTTCAAAATCTAAATATATTACATTTAAACATTCTATGAAACAGTGACAAACACTGAAATACTAAACTAGACATTGTATTTTTAGCTTGACAAGAGCTATTAAGCTTTAATGAAATGGACAAACTGATGATTCAATTAAAAGCACAACTAACATTTGCTTTCACACTCATTGTGACTTGACTACGGTGATTTTTTCCCCTTTCTTTATTACCCGACTGGTAGTTCAGTTGGTAAAAATGGCAGAATGGTGAAGAAACTGAGCTATTTAGAAACTGCTTGGACCCCTAAAGTATTATTACTTTGTTTTAAAAAATTTTTTTTTTTTTTTAATCTCCATTTAATTTTTATGTGAACAATCTTCAGCAGAAAATTGGCAAGATAAAGTCAAAAATGTGCATTTCCTGAAAATTTCCAGGACCTTCCACTTAACCATCTCAGTAGATGAGTGCTAAGATGTAATCTAGTCATGTTGTTCTTGTAATCTAAAACTAAAAAGAGATGTAAAAAAAAAATCTTGTTCACTGAAGTAATAACAACAAAAAATGTTCATAATAATAACAACAAATAGACTCTAGATAAAAGCAAAAATGAACCAAGTGGAAAAAATGCAGTGGGTATACACAAACGATCCTATGCATCAGCAGAACAAACATGAGGAAGTGTTGGTGAATATACTTATCAAGTCTGGGAGCTATACGCGACTGTAAGTCACATGACTTCTCTGAGCATTGTGTTTGTAAAAAATGTCTCAAAAGTTGTCTCATAAGAAACTAAAGTGAAACAAAAGTGAATTCACTGATCATCACAACATGACACCGTGTCATATTTATGCTATAAAAAAAAATGTTTAAACTGGAGTGTTTACTGAACATTTGGATACATAAAATGTGTGTTTTTAATTTGTATCATTTTTTTCTATATCTATATATCGGTTTGTTTATCTTAAACAAAAACATATGAAGTGGAAGTTTAACAAAAAAAAAAAAAAAAAAATCACACTGATGATGTCGCAGTCTCAAAACACTTGGCGTTTAAGCGTACAGATTAGGAAAACTATGATAATGCAGACTGTATTCCATCCCTGTGTCTTTGTCTCCTTTTTTCTCTTTCCCTCCCACCAACTAGCAATGGCAGAAGAACCTGGACCTGTTAGTCTCTTCCTGTTAAACTGGAGTTCTTCCAGTGCTTACAGAAAGAGGCAATCAGCTGGGTTTGGACTTTGACTCTAAAATTGTAGGATCTTAACATTGCAAGGTGACTTTTTGTTGCCATATTGGGTTCAGTTAACAATCCATTAAAAAAAAAATTACAACAGGTTATAAGAAAGATGTTTGATACGAATGTGTATCCACACATAAACCCCTACCCTCACCTGTAAGGGTTGGGATATCGTTGCCAGAAAGCAACACAGACTTGGTCCCAGGTGTTTTTTAGCAGACCTGCACAGCAGAAATATTTCACCATTGTTCCCTTGGTTTACCCTGCAAACACACAGAACAAACAGAGCGTGATAGTTAGCCAGATGTGTTCAGATAACTTTCAGATGACACATCAGGACGAAACTGTAAATAGCGGTGTCAATGTGATAAAACAACTCAGCGATGACGACCCTTATATATACATGTTCCAAAATAAATCCAAGCCATTGGTGTTTTCAGCTAAACGCTACAACCACAGGTGTCAAGTTCAATAAACATCTGAAGGTAAACACTATAGCTTCACCTTTAACACCTTTTACCTCACAACTCCAGCTGTGTCCACTGTGTCTCGTCGCATGACTGACAACAAATAATGTAAGTCTCATTACGACCGCAGACTGTGAAATATTTCAACAATGAAAGGCCTAACGTGAGATAAAACACTGCTGTCCTGTTTTATCACGTCCGCACTCTTTAGCTTCCCCTTTAGCATAGCCTAGCATGAGGCAAGCCACATGAATGAATGGCACAGCGTACCCCAGAAAATTCTACTACCGACATTCAAAAAGCAAATTTTTTAGGGTCAGCTCAGATGAAAAGGTGATTACCTGCACGGCGATACCATTTACAAAATGAGAATTTGCATTTTACGCTCCTATCGGGAAGAATTTCACCGCGGATAAAGTCCGAAATTCATGTCAAACGTAACTGGAACAAGAAGGAAGGTCAAACGCGACGCTATATCCGGTTAGGTGGGGCGTGTGCAACGCCTGCTTGGGACACTAGAGGGCAGCAGGTGACCGTGCAAGACGCCACAGAAGAGTCTCAAAGTGTGACTTCCTGTCTGAAGTTAATAATGACGTGTGAGGGGGAATTTGAATGCAGTTCTCTCAGTTCTCAACAACTGGATCTGGCATCTTTAGGACTCCCTGAACAAATGTGCATCCCAGAATCCCAAATAATGTGTTCCAGTTTAAAAAAGAAAAGTGTCCACATGTCCACTGCAATGGTGTCTGATGTAATGGATACAAGCTGAGTGCTGTTCTGCTGGTTGTACTGATAGCGCTGCAAAAAATTCCTGGCATAACTTCACTTGCTTCCAAGGTGCATAGACAGGATGAAAGAATTCACAAAGCAGGAACTCCAGCGACACTTGAGGGAAGATGAACAACTTTAATAATTGACCAACGCGTTTCGGCCTTCATCAGGGTCAGGATGACCCTGATGAAGGCCACAAGCCGAAACGCGTTGGTCAATTATTAAAGTTGTTCATCTTCCCTCAAGTGTCGCTGGAGTTCCTGCTTTGTACTGATAGCGCTCACAGCTCTCATAATAATTTACAGGACTAAAAAGGGATATAGGTCAAACAAGGGAATAAAACAGCAATGTGGGTGTCAGGAGCCAGTAATGCAAGAGCAATGGGTATTTTCTCTGCTGTATAATGAATCACAATGTGTAGGCCACATACAAATGCTTCATTGGATTCACTTGACCCACTTATTTTTTTTTTTCTATTTCAAAATAAACAAAAAAAATATGTGAAGGGCTCATAAAAATGTGACTTGCACTAAAAAACGATCTCCTATCCACCTCTTTTAATTTTCACTTGAATATTTCAACAATCAGGTTTACCATACATGCGGGGAGTCCCTGCATGCTGCCATTGTTCAGTACATTTTCATACTATGTCACAGAAGAATATGACAGCCATTTACTTGACTTACTTATATTTATCCAAGCCTGGATCTCTTTATTTGACAAGGACATGCACAAAACATAGTTTCTCCCCATAGTCAGATCAGGTCCAGGATTTGCATGTGTAATAGGGGCTCATTATTTCTACCAAGAGGCGCTGCGGTTGATTAAATGTTCCTGTGTTCATTAAACAGTCAACAAAGGGCACTTTATCAGCACTGCAATAAATGTAGAATCACACATTCTGACTTCTTCCAAAAGTGTCTCTTTTTTCTAAGAAATCTGCGAAGCAGCTGGCTGCATTTTGTGCTAAAGACATCAATAAGACGCTGCTCTCGCTCCACAGAGTCCCATTCCTCTGGAAACAGGGTCCCGCTGCTTCATCCAATCAGGAACAGCTGGTTGCCAGGTGAGGACAATTAACTTCCTGTTTGGACAGTAATGTATCGATCGCCTCCTCTGGATTCCTTGAACTAGGGTTGAATGTTATGCTGCCAGAACACTTATAATTAATCCAGAATGTAGCAGTTGGATTAATTAGCTGAAAACCATCCAGATAATTTTTGAGCAGACACCAAGTAGAAAAAAAAACAGGTGTGAAAAATGAAACTCTCACTGTCACAGTAATAACAGTCTTCCCTTCAGACTGTGTCATAAATTTGGACATAACAAACGAAAGAGAGCTCCTCATTTTACACAAGAACACATTATACACTGTACCAAGTTAAATAACACCTAAGTAAACACCTTAAACACATTTCTTAATAGGTCTGACGACTGTTGTTTTTACTAGTGCTGTTAGCAAAGGAAAGAAGAACTTCACATGAAGCAATCTGCATGCAAAGCTTTGGGTCTTCTCCAGTGACACAGATACTCAAGATCAAACCGTTAAAGTAAAAAAAAAGGCTACTTTTTGAAAGACAAGCACCAACGGAGCAGAGGGGCGCGCATACATTCATATTCTACAGATGCTTTGAAACGTGCAAATCAAGTCACACAGCAGTGGGAGGGTGTCCGCCGTTACGGCCGTTGAGAGTCGTCCTCCTCAAGGAGCGAGTCCTGAATGAGCCTTCCAGGTGGAAAGTATCCGGCTTGTCTTCGCACCGGAACACCATGAGGAAGCCATTCCTGTAGTTTTTATTCATCCACCCGTACAGGAGAGGGTTGGTAAAAGTTGAACACATAGCCACAATGTGGAACACGGTGTATATTAATTTATACTCCTCGAGCCTGAGCACCAGGTCCAGGTCGATGGCCAGCTGAAAGGCATGGAAGGGCAGCCAGCAGATGGCAAACACCACCACCACAAGCGCCAGCATCTTTGTGGTCTTTTTGCGACGGTTGATGCTGTCGTTGCGGCTTGATGGGCTGATGTGATTTCTCAGTTTGACCCAGATGCAGATGTAGGCGTAACTGATGATGGCTAGAGGAATGATATACTGCAGGAGCAGCATTGAGAGGCTGAAGATGAGCCCATCCCTGCTGGTCACTTGGGGCCACTTCTCAGTGCAGACGGGAAAGCGCCGGTTGATGGACGGGATCTCTTCATAGCGGAACTCTCTGAAGATGGCGAGGGGTGCTGCCAGGACAGCAGACACAGTCCAGGTGAATGCCATGATGAGGAAGCTCGAGTGCCACGTGAGGCGCATTCCGAGGTGGAACACGATGCAGCGATAGCGCTCCAGAGCTATGACAGTCATGGTGAGGATGGATACGTGCACACTCAGAGCCTGGGCAAAGGGCACCATGTGGCACAACACAGCCCCAAATGTCCACTCTTCTAGAAGAGTGTAAACCAGAGTGAAGGGCAAACAGAAGGTGTTCACGAGAAGGTCTGCCAGGGCCAGGTTAGCTATGAAGAAGTTGGTGACTGTTCGCATGTTTCTGTAGCGAACTATCATGTAGATGACGAGAGCATTGCCCAGCAGCCCCAGCAGGATGATAAGCGAGTAAGCTGTGATCAGGCTGATCTGGACTCCAAGGTGCTTGATGATGTCAGTGTGGTATCCAGGCTGGTGCAAGCCCATGCTGTCGTTAAGCAGAAACAAGGGATCCGTTTCTCCAGCCTCCTCTTCTCCCGTGCTGTTGGATATGTCCGGTGGGCTCATTTTGGAAGATGCTAGATCAAGGCTGACTTTACACCTGAGCAGAGAAAACAGAAAATAACTGTTTAAGAGAATATCCCATCAGAGGTCTCAGATTTCTCATGAGGCCTGATCAGCATTTCTTGAACTCTTACCTCCAGGATGTACATCAATTAAGCCCTCACAGACTTCTCATGCCAGATACATGCACACTGGTGTTTACACACCACTCTGTATTTAAATATTAGTTATTATTCATCTCTGGCTCTCTTCCAGAGCATGTTTTTTGTCCTGTCTTTCTCCCTTCACCCCAAAGCGGTCACAGCTCCCTGAGCCTGGTTCTGCTGAGATATTGTCCTCTTATAAGGGAGTTTTTCCTTCCCACTGTCAAAAAGTGCTTTCTCAGAGGGGGTTGTCTGGTTACTGAGGTTTTTTCTGTATTATTGTAGACTCATTACCTTACAATATAAAGCATGCTAAGCATTTTGTAAATAAAATAAGTCAAATTGAATTGGATACTGGCAGTATAGCTATGGGAATCTGAACATTAGAGCTCTTTGATCAAGTGGCGAGGTGTGTTACTCTTCTACGTCCATTTGTTTCGTGTCTTTTATACACTGTAATACCTTCTGTCACTCACAGAAGTGAACTGCAGACATTGCTGTCAGTGTATTGGGACAGAGAAGGGGCATTATTAGTGATGCATTGTACTTCAAACCATGTCTTATATTTTAAGAGGGTGTTTTCAATGCTCTGCAATGCAAGAGAGCTAAAATCCAACTTTCTTAAAAAACATGGCTCCACAGTTATTTGTTTGTTCCCTTTATATCGCCTGCAAATGCCACTCTGATATTAAAGACATGTAGTGTTTAACCAAAGGATAATGAAACACTGCAATTTAGTAGATATGAGATGCCTCTAATTCGTACGTCCTCATTATTAGAACAATTGTCCATGACTGTGTCAAGGAGGTAAATGTTCTGAAAAAGTAAGAAAATTAAACATGAATTTTAATGAATAGATCGACAGTTACAATCAACTGAAGAACAGCTTGTTTTGTAGCAGCTTCTTGAAAGCCCTATGCAAAAATAGAACCAGATATCACGAGCTATTTACTGTGGAATATCTTTGTCTGTGCTGTGCAAAAAAACATACTTTCTTCTAAGAGACATGAAAACCTGTACTATTAGAAAGAATAAAGAAAACATGATGGAGGAAGCAGTGAGATCAAGAGTGAGTCAGTTCAAAGCTGCATCATTAGAGTTGCAGGCAGGTTGCATGCATAGTCTGAATCTTATAAAGGGAACATTGTGTTTTTGTGCTTAACATTAAACAACCTTAGATAAGTAAACATATTCTGTAGTTCATCATCTTGTCATTTATGGCAGTTTACCTGCGTACAGCCAAGAGCCGCTGCTGAGTGCAGACAGTGCATGTTGTAATGACATGTATAACTACAGCTGCAGCTTGGCTCTTAAAGGATAAAAGCCAAGTCTCATCCTTATTAGGCAAATGCATGTAGATTGCATTATGTTGTGTTAACCACAATAAGATGCTTTGAGGAAATCCATTTCCTAGAGATTCTCAATCATAAAACCTGGACCTGCCCTTATGGGCCTGATTAAGCTTTGCAAATTTTATTGATTTTTATTTTATTTTATTTTTTGTGGCCAACACTTAATGCTTAAAGTTTTCTAAGACAAACCAGGTCACCCTTTAGTGAGAGGTCATCTCTTTGGTGACAGACACTCTTTGATTTCTCGGGGGATCCAGCCTATTTCCTGAAAACCACTAGAAAGACTATCTTTCACTGACATCATCGCTTTTTCTACGATTTTACTAAAACAGTAAAACAGTGGAGCCAATAGCATTTGGAAGCATTGTGTTCTCGCCCATAATGTTACGGTTAAACTAAAGGTATTGCATTGCAGATGTGACGTGTCTCCAAGCTCCTGCACAATTCCCTGAGATTTGAAACCATTCATACGTGTCGGTTCCTTGAAATATCAGCGGTGAAGAGAAAACAGAGACTCAAGGACATCGGACAAAAGAACCTATAGTTGACTGATTTGTAAGATGCCTCGAAATCCATATGTAGGGATCACCGAAGATGTGATCATGGTGCTACAACAGGTGTTGCAGTGCCAGTAACCCGAGGAACATGAAAACCCTGCCTCGACCCCTCTGGTACACACCGCTGCACCAGGCAGGTTAAGCCATGCACTTTATAAAGCATTATTTACCCTTTTTTGTTCAATGATAGCAGCCTTGTGCCACTACACCTGCTCGATCAAACATCCTCAGCACAACCGGATTCAATTCAAGCAAACTCTACATATTACTACCAAATAATAACGAGGCGATTTATTTCTAATTGAGTGTGCATCGGTGCGTAATTTGTGCCATTTTGTTCAACTTACTCAGCAGTGCGCATTCAAACATCTCCAACTGAGCTTTGAGAGATTAGTTAACCGACTTGACAGGTGCAAAACGTCTCTCTCCAACGCAAAGAGTCTCAGGTACGCAGTCTGGACTCTTTTCATCCAGCACGTTTTCTTTTATCCAAATTACGCACATTTCATAGTTCCATCAGCTACAGGTTACGCTGTCACAAAAGAGCAGAGAAATCATGTCTTGCACCTCATAGGGGGAGTCCATGTATGTCCCACAACTATAGCTTCGCAATATCCATTTTAAGTCTATCCACACATTAATCGACTCACCTGTCCCCCTATATCTCCTTTGTGCAAACGTGTCTTCACCGGAGAGTGTCATGAAACAAGTGGGAAAAAATCTCGAAGCTCCTCCCAGCGTGCAGCGCCTGGTGCGCATCTTGTGGCTCGACTGTTTTGTGTGTTCCTCAGTCAGGTTTACAGGGTTCAGTGTAAGCCTCCACATCTGTGCCAGCCTGCCAGAGACAGAGGCTGGAGATCTGCGCAGGGTTTGCGCTTTGCAAATCACACTTTTTTTTGTAATATTCGGCATTTATTTTATTTACTTTCACCAGGCAAAGAACTCAAATAAAACACCACAAAGCATCCTTTAAAGTGCCAAAGCACACTCAGGCTACGTCACTGGGTTTGCCAAATTCATCTCCAATGTTATTTCATTTAGTTCCTGCCAAGCATTCCGTTTTCCCTTCCTCGAAGCTTTGCCCTTGTTCATGTGCACAATATTTGATGAACTTTGGAACAAAACATGGCTTTAAAGCAGATAATTTAAATGGTTTTATATTTGATTCTCGGAATCACTGTCTCAACTGATCTAATTTCTTTAATGAAAAACATTTAAAGTGCAGCGTAACGCAAATTTCGTGTTGCTTTGCAGACAGCCATTGTTAAGCTAACTGTCATATTGAGTTGATTAGCCCAGAAAACAATACAAGACAACAACGAGCCTCTCGTGGGCTTTCCCCCTGTGAGCTCCCACGATACCTAAAATAGATTAAAGTTCATGCTGATGGCACAGAAAGTCACTAAACTGTAGTCCCTTTGACCCTTTGAGTGGGGTGTCGTGGGAGATTTCAGTCAATATTTTAGTATTCGGAGTGTGTCATTTACCTGGATTATTTTCTATTGGGAGGGGCGCGCGCGCGGGGGGGGGGTTGACTGTATTGTGCCTGCAGCTATTCCCTCTGTAACAAGACGACAGTAAATAATCATCTGGGACAAAAATTACTTTTTGATTTGGACAGTTTTTGAGGAACTTCAAAAGCAAAGTTAAACTCAAAAAGCAACAAAGATCATAAGGTGCCTTGAAATAAATGGATTAAAAGACTTTAAAAATGTCCTGAAATTTTTTTACTGTACTTTCAACCTACATGATTGTTTGAAAAGAATTCACCTGATCAGAATCTTAATAGGATCCTCGAACCTCTTTGGTTTTAGTTTGTGGCAGAATAATTTGATGCACCGATTATCTCAGCACCGGAGATTATACTTGATTGGTTCTTTCTCTTTCTCTCTTCCACTTCTTTTTTCTTCCAATTAAAAGAGCCATCCACCAGCCTCCGCATGCCTGGGTCACTCAGCCGGTGTTGAGAGTTTTCTCAGGATGCTGTGTCATTGATTCACCTGGAAGGGCTCAAATTAATCTTCATAAAAGTGGTTAGTGAGCTATTTGGGACTGAGAATGGTTGAGATTCACTTCTTGTGTCTCACAAACTGTGGGTGTCCTCGCAACTTGTTTGTCTGTCTGTCTTTCTGTGTAATTAAAACAAGCTAAGAAATCCCTTTTGTGCTTTTTTCCCCCTTTTCCCTTTTGTTATTTCCCACCGGGGATACACACTTGACAGATGGTAACCGTACAATGCAGATTAGACCCTTTAGTTCTTTGATTTTAGATATTGATTTTAAAGGATAGTTTCCCTTTGAAGCTTGCAAATTGGATTCCTCAGAGAAACATTTGTGTGGGATGTTCCAGTCGTTCCTCCTGGTGAACTTTTCTTTTATAAAGGACTTGGTCGCCATGTCCAAGCAGAAGTGGTCCTGTATCTCCCCTATTAAACTGAAATTTAATAGCCACATTCCTTTCAAGCACGCCTGGAGCTACCATTAATGACACTGAGGTCATATCCTTGGTAATGTTTCAGAGAGTTTGGAGGTTTTTAGCAACTTGAGACAGACTGTAGATTTTTGCAATAGTGGATATCAAGCAAATTTCATTATAATTCCACAAACCATCCACTCATTTTACACACTGAGTTCAGTTCACTTATCGCAGCAAGTAATGTGAAATCTGTTGTATAACGTCTTTTGTGGCTCCGGAGGAACCTTTCAGAAATCTAAACAAATAACCATCTAAGGAATCTAAGGAGCTTGGAAAGAAAAGCGACCGGACTTCTATAACTTTCTTGAAGACGTTTCACCTCTCATCTGGGAAGCTTTTTCAGTTCTAACACCAAATGGTGGAGACTCCAAGGTATTTAAGCCCTAGTGGGATGAAATGTAGGCTAAACTGTTGTGGGGGCCTGACCTTTACATGAGACTAGGGTCCAGTCCCATTTTATTAGATTTTTGCTTTACTACTATTCATGGAGACTTAATAGTCATTTATAAGGGATTTGTTCCATCAGAATTCTTAGTCTTAGTCCTTCCCTGCTTTTGCAACAGACAGTGGAGGAAGTGAAAAAGGTAGATTGAAAATAAATATTGGTCGACTGGCAAAGGTGCTGGAGACATTCCTCTGAGATTTTGGTCAATATTGACATGATAGCATCCCAGTTGCTGCAGATTTGTCTGGTACACATCCATGACGTGAATCTCTCTTTCCACCCCAACCCAAAGGTGAGCTGTCGGATTGAGATCTACTGAATGTGGAATCCATTTGAATACAGAGAACCCATTCAAGAAACCACTTTGTGCTAATTTGAGAATTGTGTCATATCACTGGAAACAGCTTTCAGAAGATGGGTACACTGTGATCATTAAATGATGGATATGGTTATCAACAACACTCAAGCAGGCTGTGGTGTTTAAATCATGATCTGGTACTTAAAGGGCCCAATGTGTGTCGAGAAAATATCACCAACAGTAGCCTGAACATTTGATACAAGCGAGAATGGAGCCATGCTTTTATGTTGTTTTCCATATTCTGACCATACTTGCCTAATGTACCAGCAAAATCAAGACTCATCAGAATCTTTCTGATCTTTTATTGCCCATTTCTGGGGCGTCTGTGTGAATTCTACCCTGAATTTCCTGTTAAGTGGTCATTTGAGTTAATGTTACTTTCCTATCAGCTTTATGCAGTGTGGTTATTCTTCTCCGACCTTTAGTATCGACAAAGCCCAGAAAACTGCAGCTCACTGCATATTTTCAGTGTTTCAGACCATTTTCTGTAAATCCTAGACATGGTTTTGTAGGAAATTCCCAGTCGATCAGCAGATCTGTCTGGCACCAACACCCGTTTCTCATTGAAATCCCCTTTCTTCCCCATTCTGATGCTTACTTTGAACTTCAGCAGGTCGCCTTGACCTTGTCTGTATGCCTATAGATGTACTGAATTGCTGCCACGTGATTGGCTGATTAGATATTTGTATTAATGAGCAGTTGAACGTGTGTACCTAATAAAATAAACAGTGTGTATCGAAAATTGCTGACAAAACTCTTTGCGATCTGCTGTTCGCCGTCAAACACACGGACCAATCAAACGCGGGCTTGTGGCGTGCGCATGCGCAGAATATAAGACTATTTGTTCCCAAACAGTAGCAGCAGTAGGGAGTAGAGAGCAGAGGGGCGAACTTTGACGTATTCGGTTTTGAATTTCTCCGAACAACAGACCACGTAAGTTCATCAAAGTATTAATTATGTGACGATTATAGTCACTTTATTGAAGTTCCGAAATGTCTTTTGCTTTTTATTGTTTTGTAGAGGCTGCTATACGTAGCTAAACGCTAACAGGATCCAGGCAGTTACGAGCAAACACGCCACCTGAGTAAACACAGCCTTCACAATACAAATCACAAGCTAGCTCGCAAGCCCCGTGATATGGCACCTGATTTCCACTGCTGAGCACCATCAAGTAGGTGCTTAGTGCTAGTATTAAGCTGTTTGCACCGCTTTGTTATCAGTGATGGACTTCAGACTGTAGCTGCACTCTCTGCTGTGTTTGAAGGCGAACTATTTGTTTTTCCTTTCATTTGTTGGCAGCTGACAGAAAAATCGAAGCTATCTCCTTGTAAAGTATTTGCAGAAGTGGATTGGTAATCTTTTCTGTTTGCCTTCAGACTTTTTGCTTTCACTTCCTGTGAAGGGATCTCAAAGAGGACAGCACCCTTCATCATGGCTGCTGCTGCTGCTGTTGTTCAGTCCACCAGAGGCAGTCTGAGAGAGGACCTGACGTGTGCCATATGCTGTGATCTGTTCCGAGAGCCTGTCATGTTGGCCTGTATGCACCATTTCTGCAAATCTTGCATATCCAGGTACTGGAGAGGAACGCAGGGGCCTGTCACCTGCCCACAATGCCGCAAGGAGTTCAGCTCCAAGCAGTTTCAAACTAACTACCTTGTGGCAGCCATGGTGGAGAAGGTCCGTGTCACTACCTCGGATGCTTACACCAAGAACCTAGAGGTTTGTATTTCAGTCTCACTTCATGTTTAACTGACTTGCTGGTGGTTTTCCAGACAGTTTCTGTGGGTCAGCAAGAAATAAAGTCTTCTGCGATGTTATACAAATAACCTTGTGCTCTTAAGTAGACCGATCAATAGCAATTGACCAGCAAGTAACATCTGGGTTCAATAATTCATGTTTCAGTCCACATCCACGTTTGTTTTGTTGTTCCGCCTCAGCCTACATTGTTTGAATTGCTCAGACCAAAGTTCACTCTTCACTCCCCCTTATAATACTTTGTATTACAGGTTATGCAACTTAAGCACAGCAGAGGCATTAATATACACTGACAGAATAATAAAACAGAATAATAAAAATACTTGTAGGGTTTTTTGTTTGTTTGTTTTGCTGGTTTTAGCACAGACAAAAAATCCTTTTCCACTTTTCCTAAGACAACAGATAAGAAATTGATCTGTCCAGCAAATATAAGGCTCGAGGCCTCAGCTGGTTACTTTCGCTTAACATAAAAAGTACAGATACTTCTAAGGATTCCCGATTGACAAATGAACTTGTCAACTTGTCTTTTTTTTTTTGCTTTTGTTTTTTGGAAACCATACAAAACATAAAAAGCTAAAGTAACAAACCACAGACCATGGAGGCATCAACCACTGGTTTGTAAAGTCACCTGAATTTTAGAAGTTATTTATTTAATTTTTTTTTAGGCCAAAAGACACCACATGTGAACAAAATACTTGATTACTAAATTATCGGCTGTGCGCCTGTGTAGATTGCGTAGGTCCATTGCGTGCGCACAGATGCGTGCAAATGGAGTGCAAGCCTCTTCGAGGAGCTGTTACACCAGCTAACAGCACAATAACCCATAATATTGGTAAGATAACTGCATTAAAATAAAAAATAAAAAATGGATCATGACCAACAACACAAACATGGTTGAGAACTCCAGCTCAGTGATTCCAATTAGGTAATGGGGCCCACACCCTTTATAATTCTGACTCTACATACCTTAACATGTGTTTCAGGCTATAAACATTTAAGCCATTTTTTTTTTTCCTTAATAATAATCCCATTTCATATTAGTTTGAACTTCAGCTTAAATACTATAAATAGAGATGGAGAATAGACTTTATCACTATTATTAGCCAATGTCACTTATTTGCTGATTGATGACTATCAGCATTTATAACAGCTGATATATCTGATTTTTTTTTTTTTTTAAATCACAAAATATCATTATTGGTCTCAAAAGCCTATATTGGGTAGGCTCTAATTAAGATGGCACGGTCATATGTTAGTAGAAAAAATACCTGTTTTTGTCAGTTCAGTCTGAAGCAAAGCAGTCAAAAAATGTATAATGTAGCTTATATTTAACAAAAAAAATGACATTTTGGCTTCAGTGTATGTTGCTACTGTTTTCATCCTCGCCAGTACATTCTTTAGCTTTCCTGGAAGTTTAGTAGTCGGTACTAGTACCAGCATAATTACCTGATTCTCAAAATTCAATTCAAATTAAAAAAGAAGAAAAAAAACACAAAGGTTACCCTAATCCTTTGTGTCCGTGTCATTTCTGTATATAGAAGTAAGAATAATACAGAACAGAAAATGTTACCAATATATTTGGTTACCAGAAGTGTTAGCATGGTTGCTAAGTATCCTGCTAATGTCACAAGCTCAAGCATTTAACTTTAGACACAGTTGATTTCACAACAGCAATGCTGTTGCGTAATATGAATGCAAGCATATGTAGATGTCTATCTTTTAGCCTCTTCTCTGAAGCATTTCCACACTTGGTGTGAAAGTCAAGATAGCATCGTTTGCACATCATCTTTTAAAAATGTAGTTCCAACCCTTGGTCATCTGCCTCAAATGCAAAGTGCTTCCGTACTCGACTTTTACTACCTTTCTCCGCAAGCCGGCTCTATTACTGCAACTGCAATAGCCGCCATCTTTGGTGTTGTAGTTTGTAGTTATGCATCCCCATGTTGGTACATACTCTGCAAAAAATGAGTAGTATTGCAGATTTTGCTATTGGGGTTTTTTTGTGTAAGATTTTTTTTTTTTTCTAATGACATCACTAGTCCAAGCTTTAGGCAGGTGTATTTTCGCAGCTTTTATGTTACATATGCAAGTGGATTAAGAACATAATAAAACACAATCAAAATGCTTTTCCATAATATGGGACCTTTTAATATGTTGTGTTCTTCCTAGGCTGTGTTTTGTGCTGTAGTTGTAGTAGATTCCATTAGATTGCAATGTATTATGATGTTTCCTCCTCAATACACGCAGAATATAAGAAAAACCTCTGAATGTGAGGCAGATCAACTCAACAACAGCACAAAAGCAAAGTTCTCAGATGGGCCTGTGTCTTGAATAGCGTTAACTTCTTGTCGTTAATTATTCCCCCCTTTACTGTTATCGAGTTCCTTCATTCTCTGCATAGTCTCTTTGCTTTAGTGTTCCTATCCCCCATGCTGATTAGATTTGCATACCACTTTGCAGAAACAACTGAAGGAGACTTTGGAGAGCCACCGCCTGAGGAAGCAGGACTTCATCAACAGCATTCACAGAGACAAAGAAAAGATGAATATTATAAAGGTACACTCATGTGGGAATCCAAAGGAATGGCAGCACTTAAGAAATAAGAACATGCACGGCCCTCTCTAATGGCTGTTTACAGCATGTTAATGTGCCTATTTAGTGGCGCAGAATTTGACAAACTGTGCAAAAGCAGGAGCGACGGAAACAACATGACATCCAAACTGAGGGAGACAGATGTGGGATAAGAGCTTAAATTTTAGCCGCGCACGCTGGGCTGAGATGATGAAAAGGAAATCGTTTCCTTCTTTATGCAATACTTGTCAGACACATGGAGCTTTTATGCTAATTGTGGCTTCATTCCCACCTGTTTGTTTCTCTTGAGATGTGTGTTGTTCTGCAAGATGTTTAGAGCTTAAAGCAAGCAAGCCACATGTTCAGTAAATGCGTGGCACGACACGATGAGTCCCGCTCTTCTAACGTTAATCCATTCCTCTCCCTCTCAGAGGGTCGCGGCAGATCTCCAGGCTCGTGTCAAAAGTGAGTTCCAAGCTCTCCATCAGATCCTGCACGATGAGGAAGCCTGTACACTGGAGCAGCTGAGGAGGGAGCAGGAGGAGGAGCTGGTGAAAGTCCAGCAACACCTGGAGGTCACGGAGCGGGCAGCGAAGGAGCTGGAGGACAATATAAAAGCGCTGCAGGAGGCCAGCGCTCCCACCCAGGACATCGTACTGACTGAGGTGGGAATTGAAAATTATGTGACCCTATTTATATTATTGTCTGATAGTATAAAATCATCTAATTGGGAATGAATGTTTTTTCACGAACCCGTTTCAAACAAGCTGTTAACGTGACTTTTTTTGTTTCTTTTCTTCTCATTAGCTCCCAGCGCTAAGGTAAGCGTTCATTCCCATGTTGTGACCGATTAATTGCTCGTGACAGTTTTTGCACACATCGTGCTCATGTGACATTTAGAGTAATTTACGCTGAGAGCGAATGATCCGAACTCTGTGTTCTTTTTGTTTGCACAGACCATGTGTGCAGGTGGATGTCGCCCCGGAGTTTGATATAAATGCTTTCAGCAACAAATACCTGGCTCCCTTACAATACATCACATGGAGGAGGATGTTCAAGTCTTTGAAACCAGGTAATTTCCCCCCGATGCTTCATTAGACACAAAATGACTGGAGCTGAAAACTGGTTCTGAGTCAATAATGGGAGTAATTAAGGGAAAATGAGTGGAGTGTTATAATAAGCTGTTGAGGTGGAAACAGGAGTGGCACCATTGTCATGCTGTGAAAGGGTTGTTTTGGATTTTCTTTGCGTAAAAATCTGAATTTATTAGAGTAATTTTATCTCCCAATGAATTGTTTCACCCCATAGGTCCCTCCCCGTTGGCGTTTGACGTCGACACAGCACACCCGAGCATTCAAGTCTCGAGAGACAAAACCGTGGCGGTCGAATCTAACGTCATGACCCACCACGTGAACCACAACAAGCGCTTCCTCCAGTGCGTCAACATTCTGGCTGCCCAGGGCTTCCAGTCGGGTCGACACTACTGGGAGGTAGAAGTGGGCACCAGCCCTAAGTGGGACCTGGGAGTGGCCTTGGAGAATGTCAACAGGCACGCTCGGATCAAGCTGAGCCCGGAAAGCGGCTACTGGACCTTGCGGCTGCGCAACGGGAACGAGTACTCGGTGGGAACGCAGCCATGGGAGAGGCTCCGGGTCAGATCTTCCCCACAGAGGCTCGGTGTTTTCTTGGACTGCGACGAGAGGAGGGTCTCCTTCTACAACGCCGACGACCGAGGGGCAAGGCGTTCCCCTTCTTTAGCCCATGCATTACAGACAGCCGCCACAAACCTCAGCCCATAAAGCTCCTCCACTACCCTCCTGCCGCTCTGTCCGGCTGATATCGCTCCAATCAATCAATGCTTTCTCACACAACACGGTTATCAGCCATTATTTGAATCAGCGTGACGTAAACATTCTTTTCACAAATTTCTGACTTGATTTTGCAAGATGCTGTTTTCTATCTTAAAAGCTTTAAAATGTTCTGAAAATTGTCTTACTCATCGAAGTAAAAAAAAAAAAAAATCCACTTTGTAGTAATCATCGTGCCAAAGCTCATGGACCAATTAGCTTAAATGCAGTACTAAAACGCTGTGCTCTAGCTTAGATGCATCAAATTACATTAATGGCATACTCAGTCTTCAACAAATATGTTTAATAGATGTAGATAAATGAGTTTTTCTATGATAATCGGAATAATTACCAGGTCAGGCTGTCTTTAGACTGACTTGTAAAATCACCAAGTTCAGTCAGGATGAGGTTATTATGCACTTTATTACAAGATTTGGTATGTGATTGAGTTCTTTCTATTTCCTACACAATCTGTTTATTCGTTTCTATTCATTATGTATGTGCCTAATTTTGAAGCCATGTATCATGAGTTTGGTTTTTAGCATTTTCCTAAGCTAAGAAAATTAGTCTTATGCCTCCTGTCCAGTCTGTTCCCTTATGTTTCATGTCCTTGTGTACATGCACCGAGTGCACGTTCAGTCATTTCCTTTCCTCGTGTATAAAGTGCTTATGCAAATAAACCGAATCACTTTTTCTTCCTCAAACACTGCCTTTGATTCTTTTCTACAACGCCACACACTGTGGAAGTGAAAACCCAACACTACTTGAAACAATCAAGGATGCTATTAAGCATCATCAAAGCAAAGTTCGCAACTGCACACTGCAACTGATGTGAATCCAAAGCTATCCTAACAGGAGACGCGGTGGAGGGTTGCTGACTCGCCTGCACCTGGACTGGAATTTTTTATTTTATTGTATTTTTTTTCTTTAAACGCGCGAGCCATCGCTGACACTTCCACAGCGAAAACAGGCGGGCTTTCGGTTATCTTTGCAAACACATGACAGCACCGACGTCCTGTTTCCTCCCGCCAGGTGAAAGGTCAGATAAACAGAGTGACAGTGGGGTTGCCTGTGGGTCTTCTGGACAGGCCTCAGGGGGGCTCTCTGCTGAAGCAGGATGCTGCTGCCTGCTCCTCCTGATTGGGAAAGTGGCACAATAAACTGGACCGGTGGGGGAACTGTGCTTTTCTCTGCACAGCAGCTACACGGAATATGCATTCATCATGCTGTTATCACACACTTTCTGTTATGTATGTGTTCAGGTTTAGCGACATTGCTGTAAAAGATGAAGTAAACCTTTTACATTCTTGTTTTTCTCTTCTCTACAGGTCATTGTATTTGACTCTGTGGAACACATTTGTGCCTTTTGGGTGTGATATACATCTATATACTACAAGATGTTTCTTATTGTAATTAAAACATGTAAGGCAATATAATGGTAATAGATCTAAACAGTAGCCAGTGTGTCTAATGGGACACTCAGCTCTACAGAGCCTTTGAGTATCCTTTGTATCTCAAAGCAACACTATTTAATATTTTATTATTAAAACTCGAGAAACACAATTGTATAAAAAGTCATTACTTCTAGCTTTCCTCGCCATTTCCTCTTAAATCTGCTTTAGTTTTAGTTTTGTGAAAAAGGAAGTACACCCTGTGGAAATTATTGACCTTTTTAACATATTCAGTTGCAACAGAATAACAGTGGTGGAAAAAGTCAAAAGATATTAATATTAATAAGTCCTTTCATAACGACTTGAACTATCTAACCTCTGCTGTTCTCTTAGCTGTTCAAATCTGTTCATATCGGCATGCCAACATCTAAAGAGCTCTCCAAGGTCTTCAGGGGAAAAAGAAGATTGTGAATGTCTTCAAGCAGCGAGGGATTCAAAAATAATTTGAAATAAATCATTCCACTGTAAGAAAAATCTTCCACAAGTGGCGTAGCTTTCAAATAGCTGCCAGTTTCTGTGGCACTGACCACTCCAAAAAAGGAAAAAGGAAGAGAGAAAAAAAGGGAACACCGAAACTGATGGGAAGTAAAGCAGAATCTGAAAGTACTGTAACTCTTTCCAGCTGTTTGGTGTCAAAGGGCATGCATTTACAAGAAAGACTACAGAAATTTGACCTTGGATTTACTGTCTAAAAGGAAGATTAAAGCAAAGGGACACAAAGGCAAAGGGAAAGAAAGATGTGACCTGGACACTCAAATCAAAGATAAGAGGTGCTCAGTCACAGTAACAACAGGGATGTTTGGCGCAAACCAAAGAAGAAGAACTTTATCCCCATCATGGTGGAAACGTTTACGCCTACTTCTTGTATTTATTTAAATAGAAGCACTAAAACCACATGAAGAAATCAATCTGTTACAAATAAAAGTCTGAATTTAAAATTTCACTTAAGTATTGTTTGTTAATGAGAGCAGGCCCCTAAGTATGAATAGTCTCCCTCAAGCAGGATTATACTGCTGTATTAAAAACTCTTTTCTTATAGTTTTCAATGATTAATCTGCTGGTTGTATGTGATATATGGTTGTGATACATGTAGTCAAGTAAAGAGTGAAGAAGTAGAAAGTGGTATAAATACTAAACACTAAAGAAGCTCAAATTTCTATCCAACTGTTTTCCCTTATTTACCAGATTTAGGTTGGGTGTCACAGGGCAAGAAACAAAGTATGCTCTGGAGAAGGCTACAGAGGTGACACAGAGACACAGACAACCACACCTATGGCCAATTTTGGACTGTGGGAGGAAGACACATAATAGTCACAGGTGGGAGAACATGCAAACTCCACACAGCCGTTGCACCACAGTGCACCATCTTAAATAAATATACCCAACAGTAGCTACATACCATCCCTGTCTCCTCATAAAGAACGGGATGGATTATGGAGTGGCTAAGTCAAGAGAAAGTGTAGATAGGCCGTGGCAGATGGCCGCCCCTCCCTGAGCTGGTTCTGCTGGACTGTTCTTCCTGTTGAAAGGCAGTTTTTCCTTCTCACTGTCGCCAAGTTCTTTGTCATGAGGGCTTGTCTGATCGTTGCTTAATATAAAGCACCTCAAGATGACTGTTGTGATTTGGCACTGTATTAATAAGATGAAACTAAATTGATCTGAATGATTTTGGGAGGTCTATTCATGAGCCTGTGTGATTTGTATACAAGTTGTCTGCAAGAAGTTTCTGCAAAAAAGGATAAAAACGGCAAATAAACAAATCTGAGCTTGAGATTCAAACTTAAGTTTGGATCTGCCTTGATCTGTGAGAGTTGTCTTGTCCCACTGCTATCCTGATTACACAGTAAATAATCTAAATGCAAACCACACTGCTCCTACAGTCAGGAGGGCACCGTAACTTGGCATGATCTACAAACGCTGAGAAATGGTGGCTACTGCAATCAAAACAAACCCAAAGGAACTCTGCTGAACTGTAACAGCTTCTTCAAAGTAGCTTGGCAAAAGTGCAGTGTAGCATGGAGGCCCATGGGCATGAACTTCGGCGAAAGAGTGAGGGGGTTGTACGCTTGCTCCACATCCTTCCTATGATAGTAGCTGTAGAGGTGTAATCTGTTTCCTGACCTGAGGATGGGCCGGATGGAGTGCTGGCACTTCAAGGACGAGTCCTTGAGCCCTCGGTTGTCTCTCAGGGGTCCGACGAATTATAAACTGAAACCTTTTCATCTGACACAGCAGAGGCGATTGTGCCATCCTGCGTAAAGCCTATTGTTTGCTATTGCTGTTGCCTGAATGGCTTATGTGTGCGGATTTCTTATTGAATTGGCTGTTCAAGTGTTTTTCATTTGTTTATGACATTATCTGTTTTATATTCGTAATGAGATTTAGTAACTCCCTGGACAGCGCTTTGTTAGGCTATCATCACAATTTAGTGTGTTTATTTTTCTGTGAAGCCGAAGGCTCTGCCGGCCTGAAACCGAGGGAACATTTTAATTACAACCATTCAATCACAACATTGTGTTTTAAGGTCAGAGAGGTGGATTGCCGTAAGGGATCCGGAGTGGAAACGCATGCCCACAATAACAAACAATGATCCTTTGACTCCCTGTTATTCAGCTCTCTCCCTGAGGTCAGGCTCTTCATAGCTGAGGAATCACACCATGTTCATATCAAGGAAAAATATTATTTCTCATATGTCTCATCAACAGCTGCTGCTTAATGTGTGGACTGTTCTAAAGGCACAGCTAGGGAGGAGTCCGGAGACACATTAATGCTGTAATGGATTTCCAAGTGGCAAAGCAGCACATTATTATATATCTGACTGGATTTGCGCTGATTATTCTGCACTTTCCATACGATGTTTGTCTGACCACCGCAAAGGTGACCCTGACAGTTCACATATAAAGCACACACCTGCACCTGAAGCCCCATTTCTGTGCGTGCGCTCGATTACACAAGCGCACACCCCCTTCTGCCCTCTCTGACTTATGATACACAGGTTTTCAATTTTCCAAATCCCTCCCTGTAAGATAAAACAGGACTGATAGCGGCTCGCTACGGGCATGTTGTGCTCCTAGTACATGACTTTTATTCACACTCTGAGGACTCCCGGAGGAGGATGGATGAGTGGGTGGTGGGGGTTAACAGGATTTGGTCAAGCCTGGAAGAAACTCTGTGCAGTTTAGTCTTGGAGGCATCATTACTTACATCTGACCCGTTGGATGAGTTTTTACGGACACTTAATAGAGAGGCACTCCCTCAGCTTATGTTTGTTTAACACGAGGAAGAATTTGTGTCCAGAAGCATGCCAGAAGATATCTTTCCTTTACATCAAATTAACAACCAGCATTTGACCTAAACACATAAAACTGCATTGACAGTTTGGTGTCAGAAGGATTTAAAAACATTTTTTTTAAATTTGAGCCTATTTTTGATCAACATAGAAAATACCATTCCTTCTTACATTCTTATATTTGTCTTCAGCCTGCCTCTGTTGCTTTATCTCACAGTGGCATTTGTTTCCTTCCTGTGGTGACTGCAGTGCTCCTGTGGTGGCTTTGTAAGAATTTCTGATGGTATTAGGATTACCTGCTGAGCTATTTAGGTGTCAGGACGACTTTAAATGCTTTGGGAAAAATCCATGACAGAAAATCAATGCCAAACGGTCCTGCAGCAAAGCAACAAATGGGAAAACCCACAGCTCCAGTATTGCACTGCTCTTATTGCACTTATAATGTGGCAGTTCTAAAAGTCTTTAATGCAGCGGGATGAAACGCAGGACTTTGCAGGAAGGAACTTTGTCATGGATGTTTGGCTGACCCCCACACCCCACCTCCCTAGCCCGTACACACCACCTCACACGCTCGCACCCCTCTCCAATTCAGCTTGTTTTATGAACTGGGTGGGTGGATGTGGATGCGCTCCCGTCACGAGCAAAGGAAAGGGAAATCGTTGAAAATCCCATTCAGTGCCTTATGCATCCTTTTAAACTAAACGGGGGGGAAAAGTGTGTGTGTGTGGTTTGTGTGTGTTTTTCCTTTTCCTCAGCACTTCGGCTATGTCCTCTCTGCGCAAAGCAGCCCACAGACAGACAGCGTTCACCTGAGTTTCCCCCCCTTAACCCCAACCAAGGACCTTCATTGAAACCAGCTTCTCCACTAAGAGCCTGTTAAAACCAACCTGTCCTTTTTCTTTTCTTCTTCTATTTTTTTTTAAAATTTGTTTTTAAAGAGAGAGAAACTCAGCTCAAGCTTGTGCACTTCTGGACGGAGATCTGGAGATGAAGACAGACTTTACGCTGTTCTGTCGGACTTGGATTGGACTAGCATACGCCTCAGGTGAGGAGACATCTTCAGTCACGGTGGAAGTTTTGAGCGCAACTTTTTTAAAAACGAAAAAACAAGGTGAGGTGTTGCGCTCAAGGTTTACACCGGCTTTCCCCTGCTGTGAGGTGAATTGAGCTTTTAATTTAAGTTACTTTAAGTTTTACACGAGGTCTGAACGAAGCCAGGTGGATATTAATTGTGCGCATTTGTGCGTAGGGGCTACTTCCCGTGTTATCAGCTTGTTATTAGCTGCAAAGTTTATGCGTAAAACTTTAACCCACTTTTAATCACTCCTTTTGAAAAGCATTAAGAGTGCACATCTTTTGGTTGGGTGTAAGACTCAACAAGTCTACATGCAGATAGGCACTAGGGGGAGGCATGTTGTTGTTGTGTTTGATGAAGATGTAGCTGTTAATTGATGGTGCCTTGATCTCAGGAGATACAAAAACACGAGGGGATTCAGTTGAGTTGACTTTTAGTGACTTTACATCAGCTGTGTATGTAGAGCTCACTCGGCTCCCATTTGTGGGTGAGGGTCCAGATCTTTTCTCTGCAATCTTCTGTTGTTGTTTTTTTGTGGAAAGCAAAAAGCTCTGCCTGCACGTCTTCTATTGTCACTTGTGTGTCTTAAAGTCAAACAAGTTCAGCCAGGCTGTGTCTAAATAATCTAAAGCACGCTGGTCCTCTGCGCACGGTTTAAATTAGACGTATGAAACATCTACAGCTGAGAATGCTCGCAGCTTTCTGTAAATGACTGAATGTGGATGTTTGAGTTGTTCAGTTGCTGGTGAGCAGCTGTCTGTGAAGAACTTTTTGTGAGGGGCAATCACCATATGGAGAGATTACTTCTCTCATTAATGTCACTGAGGTGTGCCGGTTGGGTCACATGAATCCACTGAGAACAAGAACCAAACCCGAGTTTTCATTCCCACTAAAAAAATGTGACCTTTGAATTTTTAAAGCTCTGTATAATGTTTTCCTCATCTCACGAGCCTAATGTGCAGCGTGTTCATCCATACAGAGGCTCTCTGCTTCTCAACTGGTACAGAAAGCATAAAAATGAAACAGAATGTCGAAGAACTAACCTGGAGGCATTTTTCAAGTCTCACAGTGGGAACTTACGGGATTGATTGGCACTCTGAAGCGGAGAGGTGGGAGAAAGATGGCAGTTTGTAGCTCAGAATTGCTGCTTTTTGAAATCACTTCAGACTGGAATCAAGTCAAGCGTCGTGGTATGCTCAGCTGCTTTATATAGGATGCAGACTTGCTGAGGGCTAAATATGGTCTTGAGGTGTTGGAGATGTGGAGTTAAAGCAAAGTGTTTCTTGTTTGTTTTTTTTCTCACTCGTGAAACAGCATCCAAGACAGAAACATCAGAGATCTTTGTCTGCGTCTGTCTCACTAATAAAATCTCTCATCAAATAAATTCAACAAAACAAAGTCTTGTGCTGAAAGATTATGCACGTCTGAGTGGTTTCCTTAACCCTCCTAACCCCAAACCCCCCAGATTTCTTTCTTTCTCAAATGCGTGACATTAAAAAGCCATTTCTGAGTTTGATGTAACTGTAACTAGATCACAGACTTGCCCTTATTATGATCAGAGGGAGAGATTGAAGGTGAGTCCATTGTAGACCCACCAGCCCAGAAGTCATTGTCATAAGACGGGGAGAGCAGATAATCTCCGCAGCAGCTGCATTTAAAAAAAGCTCCTGCCCGGGTCATTTTATCCCATCTTGCTGTCACGCTCTGCCTCTGGTTTGAATTACAGCAGTGCAAAGACATTCATCACAGAAATTCTGTCTTATTTAAGAAAGACATCACGGGGGAAACTTCTGCTGCTGTTAGACAGCATTGGAATGAATACCGAGTCACTGATTCCTTCATTCTCTCCTCATAATTTCCTTGATTTTATTGCGCTGTAATTGGCTTTTTAAACCCTTTCCAGTCAAAATGAGCCACATATGAGAAAAAAGAGAGAAAACAAAAAAAGAAAACCTGAGCTCCAGAGCCAAATGATCTTTGGCTTACTCTCTGTCTTGGGTGCACAGTGTTGATATTGCTTTTAGCAGTGTTTTCTGTACGCATACCTCTGCTTGATCAGATCATCCCAGAAATCTGACTCTCAACTTTGGGTATTATTCTAGTTGTACCCTTATAGAGGTTGAGTTGTTTTAGCTAACAATACCCCCTCCTGGTTCTCAGTGCTGATCTCAGGATTCAACCTCAGGACTCTGCAGTCCACGGTGTCCGTTCTTGAATATCTTGTTCTGTCAGCTAGAGAGCCTCCTCTGAGAGGAATGCTGCTGCTGCAGTAAACTCCAAATAAATACGGAGTCCAGTGGCTCACTCATCGCTGGCATGGAGCAGTGAGGCCCCCTGGGCATTTGGGGCTCTGGTCACTCACTTTCTCATTATGCTACTGCGCAAATACCCCAAATACAACTAGAACTGAGAGATAAGCTCTTTCAACACCAAGAATCTGAAGCAGAGGCCAAATATGCGTCCAAGTTGGTGTTAGACAGTTGATGGAAACCATCTGTGGTATTTTTGTTTTCAAATATCTGACCCCTGCATGTTTTCAATGCCCAGTTTCTAGTCATGCTATTTGCATTGCTTTGCAATATCCAGTGGCCACTATTCTGGTCCCGATGTAAACATCTAAATAACTATTTCAAAGAGAACCATTAACTTTTGGAGAGGCGCCACTTTTCCATTAAATTATTTTGTCTCTTTGTTGACATTTTGGAATTTCATTCATTATCTTCTCTTGGATCACCTGTGATAGCACAAAATCCCAAGAACTCTGGTGATACCCCGACATTTCTAATACCACCTTAAGAGTGACATTAGTGGTTTTGGAGGCAACATCTCACTAACAACCGATCGGGATGCCATGAGATTTGATAAAGGCTCCCTCTCCCCGTGAAGATGAGCTTTAGTCACTTCAGCGATCCCCACATGCTTTGTCATGTAAAAATATAATACAGTAATGCCGCTGTGAGATAACACAGTGACCAGCCTCACCACCCATTTTGAATGTTATTAGCCGAGCCGAGGGACGAGCCGAGGGACTTTTGAATTTTTCCCTTTTACTCTGTATGTGGTGCACGTCTTCTTTATTAATTGGACATTTGCACACATGGGGGCATCGGGGGTGGCAAAAATGATTTTCTTAAGGGCCCACATGAAAACCTGGGCCAATAAGCTGAACTCATTTTAGCTCAGTGTTAATGTTATCTCTTTGTAAGTTTATTGGTGCAGCCCTCCACAACAATACCAGTTTCTCATGAGGTCCCCTTGGGAAAATTAATAGCCCACTCCCATGTGGCTCATGAAGTAGTTTGATTGCTCTATCGCCTGTCCTCCAATGTGACAGGGGATTAATGGGGGATTTATACCTCTATTTTAAATTTACACCATAGGTGGGTCATAATCATAGACCCCTCTGAAACCCTACAGCACTACTTATGCCACAACCTGATGTCCAGCTCAATGGAAAAGTAACTGATTTATCAGTGAGGGAATCACAATCGCTGCCTTAACATAAGGACCGACATGTTTCATCAAATTCCTGGAGGGAGATTGCAGAACGGAAATCAAAAATTGGATCGGACGTGAGGAAAATGACAAGGAAGTGGAAAAAAAGTTGAGAGACAAAAATGTTTGCCTCCCAAAAAAATAAAATAAAAACAATTTTAAAACCCATCAAAAACCAAAACTAACCACAACAAAGAGCGGGGACCCAGGAGGAATAAAACATCCCAGTATTTTATTTGTTTCTATTGTGGCTGGCATATAAAACACCGGAACACAATCACAAGGAAACTAACATATCACACACGCACAAGGATGAGTGCTGGCAACGGCATTGGCCATTTACGTAGGTTATGTCGTAGGCTGTCCAAAGATTCACTGCACAAGTCTAAATCAGCCGTGGGAAGGGCCTTGAAGTTGGGGGTGCTGAATTAGGCAGGCAGGCGACGGGGTACTAGGGTCTAAGGAATAAAATATATATTATTCTATTTGTCTTGTCACATTCTAATATTACTCACCAGACTCTGCTGCACACAGCAGACAAGAATAAACAGCCAAAACTGAACTGAACTGGTCCTTGTAGTATACAGGCTTACACACAATACTTTAACAGATGCAACAGTAATTAAACTTCCCCACACACAGGTAAACAAATTAATTATAGAACCATTAAAAAGAATACCAATCTTCCACGGCACTCAAGATATACAATGTAACCTGCGCACAGCTGACCAGAACCTATCCAAGTATGGATAATATTTGACTTGGCCCAAAAGCCAAATTTACACAGATAGTCAAGAACAACAATTACTGTTTAACTATAATGTTAAACTGCTCAGCAGCAGCTCATAATAAGCCAAATGTTGCTTTCATCTGGGTGCAGGTTATAAACCTCCAAATTTACACTCAGAAATGAATTTTACTCTTGAGGCACTCTCCTGTTCAGAGTGTGAGCATATTTAGCTGGTTATGGGCAAAGCCTCTGAGTAAGTCAGAGTCTTGTTAGCAGGGGGGCAAAATTCACAAGGTTTTAGTGGGCAGTTGGAATGTGTTCTGATAACAAGCAGACTAGTTTTTTAACTTGTTTCTTACATTTTAAAAACTTCTGTGCTGCTATATCTCCATGGTGTGGCTAGCGTGTGTTGCTAACTTTTTTCTAACTATTGCCAGACTCCATGATCCGCCATTGCTGTAAAAAAGAAAAAGGCCCATTGAACCTTTTTCTCGTTTGTGGTGCGGACTCTTCCATTCAGTGGCTCTGGTGATGTCTGCCTTTTGCAACAGGGGACGCTGCAGCACCCGCAGCACCCCTGCTGCCTACGGTCTTGGCTGTGAGTGTCTTTGGGCAAAATATTGAACTCCAAAATGCCCGAAAGCATTTATCAGTGTGTATGTTTGATAGATAAGCATGCTTCATATGTTGTGTAAAGCACTATATGAATGTCTGTGAATGGGTAAATGTGGCATGAAGATATTAATAATACTATAAACATGTCAAACCATTTACGAGATGGGAAAAGACTTTGCCATTCCAACTTCCAAATTCCCAATTCAGTTTTAGTTCAGTTAAGTGGAGGCTCAAAGGTGTCTGCAGGCTTAAAAAACCATGAAAACGGTCATTAACATATTAAAACGTATTTAAACAAACAAGAAACCCAAATACATACACAAATAGGCCCACACAGACAAGGAGCAGTCTACAGCATTCACAGTCTGTAGGCAAGGGACAAGATTTTTGGTACCAGAAGCTTTCTCTGGTTTTAAAGTACTTGTCATTTCTACATATAGCTGTAATCGTCACATGTGCACGCAGCAACCGACAGATGGAACAGGAATATGAATCGGCCATCCGGTGTCCACCGTCCGGACATCCTGATACATCGGAAGCCCCAAAATACTGGTTGTTGCTCCCAGAGTCAGCTAGCTGATGGGTTAACAGATTGCCTTGATAAAAGGGAGGTTGTGACCCACTTGTTGTTCATAGCTAAATAATTGCTACAAAGCCACAGGTGATGTCATAACGGTTCAAATAGAAAATTAACTGAGTACTTTCATCATGTTGCACTCGGTGATGTATAAACTGACATAGTTGTGTGTTAACAATGAAAAAAGAGAAAAATCAGCCTTTCTCTTGTTGTATGAATGGTTCCATTGACCCACCACAAGAAAATAATGGTTATTCTTGGTTATTCAGCCCTTATTGTAGCACCTTTTCAAAATCAATAGACTTGTGGTATGAAAAAGAGGAGTTATACAAATGGCCATGAAGGGATTTTTCAGAACCATACCTCCATGGTCATTTCAGTGTCCCTGCTGTGCAAATGAAATGTTTCAGTGGGCTCTATTTTCTTTGCACTCTTTTAAAAAAATCTCTCCCACACTTTGAATAATTACTGTGCAGAGGAGGTTTCACCTATTGATTTTCCTCCTGTCTCTCATGTTCACCCAGGCCTGAGTTTCATGTTGCAGTCCATCACAAGGACAGCATTTTAGTGACGCTTTGATGGCTGAATACTTGAACTGTGAGTCTCTGAGTGTACAGAGCCACCCATGGAGGGTGAAGAGCTTATACAACTGCACGAGTGAGTGCTGCGTTACTGCCGTTGTTAATCGACATTAAAAAGAAAAACAATTGTGAGGAGTCGTGCACAATCTGTCGAGTCAGCTGGGTGTCATTCTACAAGAGAGGTTGATGATCAAATGAGAGAGTCCAGAATAATCAGGGGTTTTCAATTCACAGCTGCAAATGTGTTGACTTCACAAATTGTCATGACACGCTAATGCAAAAGTAATTGCATGGAATCCAACAGCCATACGAGGCAGTGACGACATTTATTGTAAGTTATGTTGTGAGGCGCAGGAGGAAAATTCTTCCTTTGTGGCATCCGTGGCCCGATACCTCTAAAGGCAGAGACCGGCTCCTCGGACACAGTGGCTGTAACACAGTTATATTACAGCACTCCAAAGTGCCTTTGTTGCTTAGAAACAAACATAATTTGGAGCCCTCGTAATTCTAACTAGAGTCGCCATCGCTATTACTTTCAAACTGCTGCTCTGGCTCGGGCAGCTGTGCGGGTTTAGGGTTGTGACTTGTCCATGTAGCATATTATTGGTCACTCACAGTACTTGCTGTGCATTGGAGGTCACTTGAGGTTCATGGGAAAGGGTCTATTGGCAAAGCCTGAGGAAATTGCCAGCTTCCCTCCCTTTAGGCACTCAGCACCATAATTGCTGACCCAGTACTCCCTACTTTGCCCTTGTTTTCTCCAGCATCTTAAGCTGCCGCGGTGATTTAGTTCGCCGGGAGATCTGACACGACAGCAGCAGAGACTTGTTTATGGCCCGAGTCTGCACGAATCAGGTAACAAGCACAGCAATGGAGCTCCTTAACGTTTGGCTTCTAAAGAGGCACAGCGTGATTTTTATGAGCATGCAAGCCATCACAGCAGGGCTGGATTGTGCTAATCTTTGGCACTAATGTTGGCATTCTTTTTTTTTGTACAGCTAGTTGTAAAAAGAACATTTTAGATTCATCCACATAAAAAAAATCATCAGTGCCAGAAACAGGGGCAAAGCATTTACCAGAATGTACTTGCTTCCCTTCTCAGTGGAGGAAGCAATATCTCAGTTATAAAAATGATGACAAGCCAAAAAAAAAAAAAAAAAGAGGCACTGCCACAAAGGAAGAGTTGAGCTGTCCGGTGTGCCTGTGTGGCAGGTACAGGAAGGTTTAGTCAGGGTCAGTGGTTTTAAACATAGGAAGCTGGCCCAGATGGCTTGCCGTGGCATCCTTATGTTTGCAGCCCTCCTCTGGCAGGATGTTGGAAAGGCTTTTTCTCCCCCAGCAGTGGAGAGGACAGGGATGCGGTGGATGTCATCCACCTATGTTGTAACAATGAAATCAAAGCCGGGCTGCCAGTCAGCCCGTCGCCTGGATTTGGCCCGGCCTTGTGTCCAGATGACAGAGGAAGCTGGGAGAGAGAGCGAGAGAGGGAAAGCGTGTCAGAGCCCGTGGCTGACTGACTTCACATCCAAAGAGCAGGTCTGCTCCGTGGCCTGCTTGGCCTCCCGTCCTTTGGCAGATATATGGTGCTATTTCAGAGCCCTCCAGCCTTGGACCTCAGCCAGTAACACAGTAACAGTGTAGCTGCATCCTCAAGCTGCTATTAATTTGAACCCTCGCCACCAAAAAAAGTTGAAACATTTTGTACATTCTTTTCATTCATGTGTGTTTCACTTTCTCTCTTTTTTTTTATAACTGTAATTGAATCTAAACTGAATTTCCATGGGAGCTTTGCTCATGCACATTTTATATAACCACACAGCGACTCCGCACACGCCTTACCATAATCATTATATCTCTGAAAGCCTTTATTTTTAAATTCCCTCGAGTCCCTCCTGTGCGCTAAAACTAAGACTCTGACAAGTTATTTGTTTGCAAATGGTTCCTCTTTTCCTGTTCCTGTCATGTGACTGATCAGAGACAAAACTACAGAGGGGAGAGGAAAACGCTGACGGCAAAATCATCTTCAGTGTCCATGAAAACGGGAAGCGGGAGACGTGTGAATATGATAAAGAAAACAGGAAATTTGCTCGCAGTGAAAAACACCGCTCTGCTTTTCACACGAGCGCCCCGTGACGCTCCCGAGGAGAGAGCGAAAGAGAGGAGGGCTCGTCTTCACGCTCGCCTTTAATGCCCACGAATCCCGCCTGCCTTGCATCCGCCTGCTTCTCAGAGAAGCTTTACATTTTTAACTGGCTCAAAGTGCCCTATGGCACTGAAGCTTTCTCTGTGTGTGTGATTTATCTAGTCAGCAGGTGTCCTTCACAGGCTATAGGAAGTCCACATTCAGTATTGCGTAAATGTGACAAAAACTCCCAATGTGAGCCATGCAGAGAGGTCAGCAAACAAAATGTGAGTGCGCATATCAAGAGGCTTTTAAATGGGTTAAAAATCCAGTGTGTATGAATCACCGTAGTCCCACTAACTTCAGCAGTTCTGCAGTTCATCTTGCAAACGTAGTACATTTGAATGTGATGTTGCCCCTGGAACTCCGATTATGTGGAAATTCTTCTTGTTTACTGCACGAGAAAGAGAAACCACACTGATGTACTGCTTCTGTTCAGCTCCCAGCCATCATTCAGGGAAACACAAATGGGAACAAGAGATTTGAGACACACATTTGTTTGATTTATGGATTTCTGCTGTGCACACAGGTTTCCTCTTAATAAAAGGGAGTTTTTTCCCCCGTTGTTGCTATAATCAAAGGAAGCCGTGCAGTAGGCTTCTCTCTGAAATATTGTGAGAGAGCTTGACCTTATTATGTCAAGTGCCCCCTGAAATGACATCTGTTGTGATTTGGCATAATGCAAATAAGATTACATTGAGTTGAATGATATGGGTGAAAATCAGGCAGGAAATGCGAGGGCAGGGAACAATTGGACCTGGCTGGCTCTAGCATGCTGTGCATTCAAGCAATGCATATGATTTTGCTGTTCTAATGTAAACCAAGTCTAATAAGCTTTGCTGTGCATCTGCAAGCGTCCCAAATAAATTAAATTAAACTTTTTCTTTGTATACAAAGGAATAGCTGGAAATTGCTGCAAAACACTGGCATTCTGAGTCTTTAGAATTAATAAAATGCTGTTTACAGATTTTATTTGACAGGAAACCAGTTGCACTTCTTTCCTCCCTGTCAACCAGTTTGGAGGCTGGCACATCAAAGCGAGGCCCGATGGCACTCGTGGAGTAAACAGACACAGTTGTCCTTGAAAGTGTTTGACTTCTGGCACTTGGCTCACATATATACATCTGGGACTTCCATCTTGTAGAAAATCAGAGGGGCCTGCTTTGGGAAGTCATCCAGCCGGTGTAACCATATCCCTTTATATGGTTGATCTCAAACATGGATGGAACTGTTTTTGCTTTTTAAATAATGTTTTATGCCCAGCAGAGGAGATACCATTTCTTCTCCTTTACAAATCTTTTAAACTAATGTTGTTTATTAAGTCTATCTTGTTTGCCTTGCAGAACCAGCTGGACCCGGTGCAGGGTACACACATTACTCCCATTACTAAGAATGGGTTTTCACAAAACAAGAGAAAAATTCTATTTTCTCAAGAGAAACATCAGGTTTCTTTACAAGGACATGTTGAGTGAGCTGCTTCTCTGTTACAAAGCCATGTCAAATGATTCTCAGTGAAGAGTTTAAATCTTCTGCAATTCTTGAAGTCAGAATTTAATTATTTTTGACAAGCCCTGGTGATCAGAGTGTCAGATACCGAGAAGTCGGTGAGCCGAATCACAAGGTTTCTAAAGTCATCGAGTCGCTGTCACTTCAGCTGCTTCAGACATAAAGGAGACTCGGAATTAGCCCGTCTCTATGAGAGCATGTAAACACAACACTTAAGTGCCTGAAGTAATTTATAAATCTAATGTTATGTGTTTATATCATGTGTAATCATTAGATAACAGAATCCAGCGTGAAATTACTGTGATATTTGTTGGTCGAGGCTAATCTCCCGAACCTGCTGCTTATCTCTGCACCACCAGCTGGAATGCATGGGAAAGAGGGAAACCAGGCTCGAAATATTTTTCTGGCTCTCTGTCCGTGTTCACATTTGTAAGGTGCTTGTAAATGAGCCAATCACCTCTCATTTTGCTGTTTCAGGCCAGGGAGTCATTCCGAATAGGGTTTCAACATACAATCATATGCAAAAATGATTTATACCAATGATTTGGCACGATCCATTACATTTTCCAGCAAACCTACTAAAGTGTACATCGCTGTTAACCATTCTCTATATGTCTGTATTTAATTTTGTATGCCTGTGTGGGCGGCTGTGGTTTGGGAGGGAGTGCACATTGTTCACTAATTGGAAGGTCAGCGGTTCAATCTCCAGTTTCTGTAGCAGTTAGAAAAAAAGTGTTAACATGTGTGTTATTGTGTTTTACATTTAAAATATACACACACTGGCCACTTCATCAGTTACGACGTGCTGTGCTGGGGTTGGTCCCGCTTGTTCCCTGAATTCAACAAGGTGCTGGAAACATTCCTCAGAGATTTTTGAAAGCATCACACAGTCGCTGCAGATTTGTCAGCTGCACATCCATGACGTGAATCTTCTGCTCCAACACATCCCAAAGGTGGTCTGTTGGATTGAGATCTGGTGACTGTGGAGGCCATTCGAGTACACTGAACTCACTGTCAAGGCAGGTCGGATCCACGCTTTCATGTTGTTTGTTCCAAATTCTGACCCCGCCATCTGAATGTTGCAGCAAAAATCAGATCAGGCGATGTTTGTCAAATCTTCTACTGTCCAATTTTGGTGAGCTTGTGTGAATAGTAGCCTCAGCTTCTTATTTTTAGTTGACAGGAGTGGGCGCATGGTGTAGTCTTCTAGCCCATCTGCTTTAAGGTACGACGTGCTGTGCATTCAGAGATGCTCTTCTGCATACTTTGGCTGTAATGAGTTCCTGTTGCCACCCTATCAGCTTGAAGCAGTCTGGTCATTCTCCTTTGACCTCTGATATCAACAAGGAATTTTTGCACAGAAAACTGCGCTCTGGATATTTTCTTTTTTCAGACTCTGTAAACCCTCAAGATGGTTGCTGGGAAAATCCCAGTAGATCAGTAGTTTCTTAAATACTCAGACCAGCCCCACATCTCACTTAAATGACCTTTCTTCTCCATTCTGATGCTCAGTTTGAAGTTAATCAGGTCGTCTAGATCATGTCTGCCTGCATAAATGTATTTAGTTGCTGCCAACTGATTGGATAATTTGATAATTGCATTAACGAGCAGCTGAACATGTGTACAAGTAGTTGGACTTCATGAAGTTCCAGGTGTTCATCAGCTAATATGACTTCATGTTAAATTTGGAAATGAGTTAGCTGATCTGTAACCCGAACATTGGCCTGACCTTTTTTCGTCAGTTACACTGACATTATCAAGCAAAGCAGTGTGCCCTGTATTAGTTGCTGTATTACAATGCAGTGACACAGGACATAAAAGAGTGTGTGTCTCACACAAATGAAGAAAAATCAGTGGCTGCGTTTAATGTCAGCAAAATGCATTATACATAAGCCTCGACTTAAAAAAAGTGAAATGCAAACTCATTTAAACTGTCGCTCAGGCGCTAAAACCAGTTAAATAAAAGCAAATTAAAGACAAACTAGACATAACTGAGACACTCATTTTTCTTTTGGAAGCTTGAAACCTTGTGTACTGAAGGATAACATAGTCACCTTAAACCAGAGTTCACAACTGCAGCTCAGATTACTCACTGTCCACCCACCGACTGTCCTCCAGCTGAAGCTCTTGTTCAGGAACATAGCCCTTGCAATACACGGTGACCATTAACCTTCCTGTTCTTCAAAGTTTAAAGCATACCCAGAAAAATGAGCTGGCTGAGTGATTGTCATTGCAGTCCGCCATGAAAAGCAGCATGTAAGCTCAAAGCAGGAAAATGTGTTTATAATCATGACAAGACACGGTATCAGCCCCAAACCTCCAGGATCTGATGTGTTCGGTTTACTTTGGCATTCGCCTCGTGTGTTTTTAATTGTATTTGACAGAGTGCAAACAAACACTAATGGGATTATATATATGTGCTGAAACGCTTTATGCAGCTGATGGAGTGACAGGTCTCCATATCTGGGGTTTCGTGGTTTGCAAAGGGAGTGTATACATTTTGCAGCACATCCATATGGAAGATATTGACATCTGGCACAAAAATCTGCCATCGCTGTGAAACACGGGGTGAAAGAAACAGCAGCCTCTGCACTAACATGGATGAGAGTCACCTACAGTATATACTCCCTTCCACCACTCATCAATCAGCAGAGAGGTCGGCGTTGCTTCGACCTGCAGTCATGCGTAACCCAGCACAAAATAAGTTCCGACTCCTTCAGCAGATGCGAGAAAGCCACTTAGGATGACGAGTGATACACAAGAACACCAAATTATCGAGTTGGTGCACGTTATTTTCAGACTGCCGCTTCAGATAGAGCGCAGAGGTGCTGAGCTCAGCGTACATCGGCGTATATGACATTAATTCTGTCAGCTTGAATGATCTGTGATTTCTGGGAGCTTTTAGCTCGACTCCGTGTGGGTGTGATGCTGCTTTTCCCTTTCCTGTGACACACACACACACACACACATTACGCTGTAGCTTTTCAAAAAAAAATCCACAGCTGAGGTGTTCACTGTAATGGTAAATGTTTGTGTTGTAGCCTCCCCTCCTTCCACAAACTACCCCTCCAACAGCTTGGCATTTTATCTCTCAGGCATGCCAGTCATTAATGACATTTCAAAAGTGATGTACAATCTGCGTGTGGCTCGCCAGTGTGTGATCTCCCAACAGATTTTTCTCAGGGAAGCATCCATCACCGAGACTCATCTACAAAGGGGATTTAGGACCCAGTTCATCACTCAGTCTGCACGTCTAACAGCTGTCACCATATGTCAGCCTGTGCGCAGGATTCTTACACTTATATCCTTTGTCAGTCAACTGTATCTTAGAGTCAGAGATCAATATCGTTTTAGTCCAACAGTATTGTACAGATTGCTGTAATGAAGATGGTTCAAGTTTGTGGGGAATAATTAAAAAACAAATGGCAGAAATGAATAAAGTCAGATGTGTGGGTGGCAGAGTGTGCGCTGTTCACCGCCATCTCTTTCATATTATTTCTGTGGCGGGTCTGCTTAGTGAAGTCATTTGTCATTTGTACTTTCTTTTATTGTTTTTGATGCAAAACCTCTTTAACAATAGCTCTTTAAAAAGTTTATGCACCTAAGTGAAGATTAAAAAAACAAACACTAGTGGTGCTTACAGGGATGTAAACAGTAGTCTTCATTGTCCAAGTGTGACATTTTGTGCACCAGGTCATCCACACTGATCCCTTTTTGGACATCACACTACCTCTACCTTTACGTTTTGGAACGGTCACTACTCACAGAGGCATGAGATGTTCAGAAAAATGCATGTCTATAAAGAATTATTTTCTAAGTGGTGGTAACAATTTTTGGTATCAGAAATGAGCATTTTTCATGCCGCTCTGATTAGCACCAGTTCACAACAACAGTCAGCTTAAGGTGGTTTATATTCTAAGATAAGACCCAACGATATTAGATAGAAACCCCAACAATCATATGACCCCCTATGAGTAAGAGCTTAGAGACAGTGGGAAGGAAAACCTCCCTTCAAACAGGAAGAAAACTCCTGCAGAAACAGGCTAGTTTAGGGGCGCAGTTGGGAGTGAGGGGAAAGCTCTGACTCTCATTCTACTTTTATAAACTCTAGGAATCACAAGTAAGTCTGACGTCTGAGAGAAAAATGCTCTGTTAAAATAAGAAGGTACTGTGAGTTCCTTATGAATAAAATATGGCCTAATTATTCAAAATTATGTATTTGAAAGATAAAAGAGATACAAAGTGCTGAAAGGCACAGTTAGCAATTTTCGCTAATTCCAGCTTTGCTGGAGCTATCTGCCGTCCTTAAAGAATGAGCAAAGAATCCTCGAGATAATCTTTTTCTCCTGGTGCTTGTGGGAAGGAAATCCACGCATCTTAAAATAGAAATTTGGACTTGTCCTGACAGGAATTTCCTTTCTCACTTTCCCCTTGTCTGTAGCTCTTTGGGGGGCCTGATGTTGGCCTCTGTGCATCCAATTTTCACAGCCCGCTGTTTGGCTTTGCAGCATCTCAAGGTTTTTGATGGGACTGAATCTGGTGGCACGTTCACATGACAGCAGAGACAATACGTTGGGGGAGTCTCTGCTATTCCTCCGAGGCAGAGTAAAGATCTCGGAAAAAAGGAAGGAAGGAAGATCCTGCTGGGCACCAAACTGGGAATGATTTATGGACTGCCACCGACTCCCACTGCAGCCTTCAGCATGTTTGTTTGTGTTGAGAATGCCAATATTAACTCTGAATAATTCACTAATGTCAGTTTTAACATCTGTGAGAAGATATCGGTGACAGTTTTACTGTTAACAGTTGTTATGTCCTACAGCAATAAATCAGGATAAGTTAAAGGTCATTATTTTAGCTTTTTCTCTCTTTTTCTAGTGGAATAATAACATAATACAACTTTCAAATTTATAGGGGAGATGTTTCTTTGCTTTCTTGGCAAAACTACTGATAACTGCTGCCAGCTGAGCTAGCCGTTTATCTAAAGTTAGCATAAAGACTGGAACCGGTGGGAAACAGCTAGCTTGGCTCTGAGTAATCCACCACCTACACGTAAAAAGCAACTCACTGCAAATATAAGAAAACATAACCCAAAATAGAAACACTGCAAATAACACAGGCTATAATAAAAACCTGGACACATCTGGGGCATTGTTTTATTGTAATTTTTGCCTATTTTTACCGTGCTTTGTGACTCAGGAAGTTACTGCATACTTCTGCCTGTTAGTCAGGCCTCAGATGTTTCAGCTGTTATTGCAGATTTCTTCCGTTAGTCCGCTTTGTTTCTGAGCTTTGTTGTATTTTATGTATTTGCAGCTCGCTAGGCTGCCACAGTTTTCGCCTTTGTGATAAGCTCAGCTAACCACCTGTTGGTTGCAGCTGTATGTAGATGTGAGACTGGCGTCGATTTTCTTATCTAAGTCACAGCAAGAAAGCAAATCAGCATATTTTTCAAAATCGCACATCGTTCCTTTAAGAAATTATCATTTGACGTTTTCAAATCTTTGCAGTTTTGAAAGGAAGCTGGGCTTACATTGTAAACACAAAAATTTACATATGAATAAATCGGCTCTGTGATGCTCCCTGGGCGGCGGGACCTGTAGGAGGAACGAGGCTGGTGTTTAAGATTTCTCAGCTGTACAGATCTCTGAGTTTTGATTGGCAGCAGGTCATGACTGGCTGTTGTGAAACCATTGTTGGCACTTCAGCTGCTGTACCTAGACCTAGAAGATGTGTGAGTCAGTCATATAAAATGTGCATATGCAGCTCCGTTGTGCAAATGTTTTGACCCCAGATAGATTTGTGTGCTTATAAAAGAAAGTATATTCATCCAATATATGAAAGGTATTTGTAAAGCTTTTCAGCTGCTTGTATAACTCTATTTGTGCATTTGTCCTGCTGAATTTGTAGCTTTGTTCACATCTAAAAAAAAAAAAGATCAGTCTCTAATTTTTATGACTTTTTCATTTTAATGGAAAAAGACAGAATATCAACTAAAAAATTCAGAAAAAAAATACATACATGAAAATTGTAAATTGATTTGCATGTTATTGAGTGAAATATACACTTTACCACCTACAACCCAGCCAAAACGCTGGCTCCCACAGATTGGCTGTGTGCCCATGTGACACGCAGATTAAAACCAGTCAATGAATCAATCAATTACAAATACTCCTGATCGCAACTCATCATGTGTATAAAGCACGACTGTCCACAGAATCCATTTCTTCCATTCCAACCTCTCCACCAACAAGGACGAGAACAAAGAGCTGTCAAAAGATGTCAGGGACAAACTGTAGACCTGCACAAGGCTGGAATGAGCTACAAGACCATCAGCAATAAGCTTGGTGAGAAGGTGACAGTGCCTCATGGCGTGAAGATGATCATGAGAAAGGTGGTGGTCAGTCCAAAACTATAAGGGAGGAACTAATTAATGATCTGAGGGCAGTTGGGACCACAGTGGCCAAGGACACTATTGGTAACATAATATGCCGTAATTGACTGAAATTTTGCAGGTCTCCCTACTCAAGTCTTGGGTGAGAGAAGTGGCCCAAAATCCCTCCTGAGGTGTGTTCACACCTGGTGACCACAAGAAGCATATTACCACTGTGCTTGCCAACAGAAGTTTCTTCACTAAGTACCACTTCATGTTTTGCTTAAAGATCAAATACCAATTTCACTCAATGCCTTGCAAATCACTTTCTAACTGTTTTTCTGGATTTTTGGATGATATTCTGTCTCTCTTCATTAAAATGAAACTACCATAAAAATTGGAGGTAGTTCATTTCTTTGGAAGTGAGGAAACTTACAAATCCAATAGGGGATAATATAAGATTCTCGCTGTTCAACAGTCCTGGGTCTTCAGTGTTCTATCTTTGGTTTCATAATGGGACAAAATATCTTCAGTTGGTGAAAGATCTGGCCTTCAGGCAGATCAGTTCAGAACCTGGACTCTTCTACTACAAAGCCAAGTTGTTGTAATAGCTGCAATATGCAGTTAAGTATTGTTTCATGCAAGGTCTTTCCTAAAAAACACACGATGAATGGGAGCACATGTTGCTCTAAAATGTGTGTTGCCTTTCAGAATTGATGGTCCCTTTCCAGATGTGTAAGATACATTGGCAATAATGTCCTCAGTCCATTTTAAATGAGCTTAACCCCTTAGAAAGTGTTTCAGGATTGTGTTTGCATATGGCTTTTCTTTGGATGATGGAGCTTTTACCTGCTTTTATGGATGGCACTGTCAACTGTTTTCACAGATAGTGGTTTCTGGAAGTGTTCCTCAGGCTATGCAGTTATTTCCAAGACAGAGTCATGTTTGTTTTCAAGGCAGTGGCAACTGAGGGTCTAAAGATCTTAGCTTTCAATAGTGATTTTCAGCCTCGTCTCTTGTGCAGAGGAAATTTTTGAGAATTGAAAATCATTGCTTTGTTTTTATTTACATTTTACATATGGAGTGTAGGGGTTTATATATTGTAGTCTATTGTTTATGATGCTTATCCATGCATATTTTCTCAGTTTGTTTTGATGTTTGTGCATTGCTTTGTAACAAAGTGCCTTGAAGCACACTATGTATTTATTTATTCAGTCTGATGTGGGAAAATGGTCATGATTTGTTTTGTAAATGCTCAGAAAGCCTCTCCACTACCGCACAGCCACTCAGTCCCTGCTATAGCACAGTGTGTGTTTTCATCTCTAATGATATCCAGGTGGGGCGTAAGTCATGGTGGCACTTTTATATATGATCGACTGTAGGTGCAGAGTCTGACTAAGCGCTAATAGCACCCTGAGGGGACTCTACTATGGTAATGACATTCTAGGCCAGCTATATTAACCAAGCACCGATGAGTGAAGTGAATGCATTTGTAATAAATCAAGGGCAAATGGTTTGTGTGGCTGTTTCAGAGGCGGAGGTAAAGAGATCAAACCAGCATTGCCTCATGAGCGAGCCATGATTTCTCTATCTGGGTGTTTTTCAGCATCAGGGACCGGTTCCTTTAGCCGCAGATTGCCTTACAGCTTGTAAATGTAATAACCACTGTGTCAGATTTCAGATTCCCGATCTGTTGCAGAGATTTGACAGCTTACCAGCAGCTCTGTGAAAAACACTAGGTCTTGACTGACCTGTGTAACATGATTCTAATGCAGTTGGCTTGTTCATTCCTGCAGGTCTGGTGATAGGCTATTCTATGACTCCACCCGTCCTCGACAGCCCCAAAGACGAACTAGTGATTGCAGCCCACACAACACTCACTCTTACATGCAGGTATGTGCGTCTGCTCTTCTCGTTTTGGACTGACTACATGCACTTGTGCATGACTAACTGTGTTTTTTCAGGAAATTACAAAAAATCATCATTGATAGATTAAAAAAAATGTGTAACTTGGAATCAACAAATGAGAGAAATACATTTTGACTCTGCTACAGTTCATTTTTCAGATAAAGTTTTAAACAGTTTTATTGCATCTTTCGTGAACAAAGGATCTGGACACTCATGCATTGCTAATAGTTTTCATAGCATTTTATACATCTTACATTTGTGATGCAAACTGTGTCAGTTTAAATAAGAAAAGTCTGCACTTGTTTTACTCTGCTTTTTCTAAACCATACAAACAATGGGCCGTGTCTTATAAGAAACAGAGATTTTTTTTTTTGTTCTAAAGCAAAGCCAGCCCCGATTTAAACTGAGCCCATGTCATATATGAATCCACTCCTGATAGTGATCCTATATCCCTATAAAATCTCAGCTGTGCTGTCTGCTGCCCTAAGCAGTCCCTTCTTTAACCATTTTGTTTTTGTGGTGAACGAAAAGAAAGAAGAAAAAATGCTGTCTTTGCTAAAGCTGATATTATTTTTGGTCTTTTCCAGAGTATTTATCAGATAAATGTTTTCATCTTAAAAAAAAAAACTCCAGTGATCACACCACCAAGAATCTCCCATAAGGGAAAATCTGTTTAATTTGAGCAATTTCTAGAATTATTCACTGCGGCTGTAAAATAACCCACTAAATACTTAAATTATCATCTATCATGTTTGTGTCATTTCCAGTCATCACATTTTGGCACCGTGTGCAAATTTCTGACATTGCTGTTTAGTTGAGCAAGGTGATGAAAGCATAGCTATCGGTTTTCAGGCAGCCATTATGGTTGCAACTGTAATGCCTCTGGGTTAACATAACTGAATTTATGTGACAAAGCTCAAAGCAAACAAGGATGTGCAGATGCTCTGGAAAATTTATAGCACTACAAATGCAAAATGCACACTCACAGTCACACAAACACTGTCGTTTTTTTACTTAACATGTAACAACAATATCTTTATTTAGCACAGAGTATTTTTACTGATAAGCAGAAAGAAAGTTTTATGCAATCGAACAATTAACATCACTAATAAACAATCTAAGAACAGGTAGATGTCAGCTAATGCATATCTCCATATTGTCTGCTTGGTTGAAGAGAGACTTTATGACATTGGATACTTTGGTAAAGTGGAATCATGTAAAAAAAGAAAAAACTATAGGACCTAGGAGTGTACCTTGTGGTACACCACAAGTAATGTGAGAATCTGAGTGTTAATTCCAATAATACAACTTTTCACTTTAAGTACTAAGATTAAATCGGTTCCGTGTCCTTTGACTTTTCACATCTCTTCAGGGGATCTAATACTCTGGCCTGGGCCTGGCCTGATCAGACTCTGGTTGGACGAGACCTAACCCAGCGTCACTCCCAGCTGCAGACCACCTCAGCCCCCGGGCAGAGGGTGGCCTTAATCAGCGAGTGTCCGGGGAAGTCGGAGTTGCCCTACTGCAAAACGCTTATCCTGAATGGGGCACAGGCCAAAGACACGGGGTACTACCGCTGCTCATATAAGGATGCCAAGGCCATCATTGACGGCACCACTGCCATCAGCATTTATGTCTTTGTCATGGGTGAGTCACACAATCCTGCAAATGCGCTAATTCTGACACTTGAAAATTAAATTAAAACATTTAAATGACTGGATTACCTCACAGGCTCAGTATAAAATAATTACCGGTATAAAGGAGTGTTTTAATCTTTTTCTCATTTTGTTGAAAGGTAATTGCCAGAGTGTGGTGCACAACAACAAATAACATATGTGAAATTAGTTTTGACAAAACATCTGTTTATATGTCCTTTTCCGTTGAGTCTAGATGTTTGTGGGTTCATTTTACTCCTGAACTTGTTTTTGTAAAAGAGCAAATTTCATCCCCTTGCTTGATCTGGTCTGCAGCTCTTTGGCTTGGCTGTGTGGAACCTTTAGTCCTTATTTCTGTTTTCTTTGGTAGCCATCCCGTTGAAGCAGATCTCCTGTTTTGAATATTACTTTGATATCAAAGCAGACGCTCTGTTATTAGAAGGGGAAGTTGTTGAGTTTGCCTCGGTCACACCCTGGAAGTTGGCAGGATTCGGATATTAGCGATGCAAAGCTTTTGATAAAGACAGGAATGGGAAGCTAATTAAAGCATTAATGCGCTATTTGTTTTTCGAAATATTGAAATGAATAACATATCAAAGAACACCAATGAAATGTGTTTCACTATCAATATTTTTTGTCATATACAAGTTTCAGACTAGCTCATAATTTGAACTTTAGAACTCAGGACTTGTCCCTAAGGGTTGTCTCTTTACTTTTCCTTGCTCCGTGTGCTGAGGGAGAGGAGGCACATGGAGAGACAGATGATTGTCATGGCGGGGAATCCTGCTGACCAGTCCACTCATGTGAAACGCCTGTTTATCCCCTCTGACAAGGTGCCAAAACAGTTTCCACAGATCTATCCGGGGGGCTGATCATAAGCAGATGGAATTGCAGCCATAAATTAGACCCAGTGTGTTGAAGGATAAAGGAGACACATGTGGATTCAATTAGACGGGCAGATGTCAGCCTTTTACCCCTTCAGGGCTCTACGCTATGCTCTAAACGCGCATATGAGTGCAGACGCTGATCTGAATACATGAATATACTGTATTTTTACATGCTTAGACTAATGCAAAGCACACAAACACCTGCTCAGTCTGCTCTGCAACCTTCTTCGCCTCAAGTGGCAGATCTTTTCCTCCGAAACCAACTGCAGTCCGATACCTGCGGGTGATTTATTGAGAAGAAGTTAAAGTGCGAGGCGCTGTGTATTATTTCTGTTGCTTGGGTGTGTGTGTATTCAGTCCACTGCAGGGCAGAAATATAAGCCTCTTGATATGACTCTTTGTTTGCCCTCGCAGCAGCTTGAAGTGATAGGTTTGAGCCGTGCAGGAAAAAGAAAGTATGGAAATAGCTGAAGGCTTATCGTGCAAAACAAGACGTAAGAAGAAAAGCTTGCATGTCATATAACATCTTTGGCTGCTGCTCAAACATCGCTGGTATTGACAGCAAAGCGGGAGAGATAAACGTTTTTATAATAGCATAATCTCTTGCTGAGGGAATATTAGCTTTTATGGTGATAAGAGCTGCAGTGTAAATTGCCAACACAATTGCTGCGATGTCTCCCAAAGTCCTGAGGATCGGTAGCTGCGGCAACAAAAAAGGGAAGTATCGAGGTGTTAAGAATGAAACACAGTGGAGAGATATTTTCCATCACCAGAGAGCCTGCGGTGAAATTGTAACACTGTTTAGAGGAGGATTAAACCCCTCGGCTGTCTGTCTCTCAGTTGATGTGTAATAGAGGTCCTTACCGCTATTTGCTAGGCGGGGACAGACTAAGCTGTTGGTAATCATGATAAACTACACATGAGGTGTGTCCTTGGGGGTCATTATCAGGATGGGGGAGATCTGGCTGTCCGTACATGAAGTTAACTCAGTAATAGCTGCCATTACCCCAGCTGCTATCAGGGTTAACCTCTAACAGCTCCCTGTCTCTCTCTGTCTGCATCCAGACCCAGAGCAGCCCTTCCTCAACAGTGGCAGCATGGAGACCATTTTCATCAAGAGCCACTCCACGGATGTAATAGTGCCATGCCTGGTCACAGTGCCTGATCTGAATGTCACCCTTCAAACGGTTTGCACCCAAAACAAATTTCTCACACTCTGTTCCTCCAGTTAAAGCTTTCAGCTGGTTCTTAAATTGATGATTTTAACAGCAGCAATCATTTTTGTGCATTTAGATGTTGTACAATTCCTGGCCGCTGGAGAAGGGGAGGCTGAGATGGGACAACAAGCGAGGCTGGTCCATTCCCAAAAACATCATAGACAAGGAGCCTCTCATGATGCTTTTTTGTGCTGCTACGCTGGGAGGCAAACCGTACAGTTCGGACAGCTACGTTTTCCACACTACAGGTAAAAACAGTATGTTTCCTCCAAAAGTTTCAAAAGTATCCTTAGGTATTTATCACAAAGTCCTGCAAAAATGCCACAGCTGAACTCTTAGCTGAACTTTTAACTTCAAAAGTTAAATGACACACCACAGAGCTTTAGAAGATGGAGAAGACTGGGTCATTACTGTAACTGAGAACACTAAGCTCATTAAAAGACTAAGGCAGAGCCCTTGAGGTGTATGAGATCCGCTCTGAGTTTCTCATAGGTCTGGATTCGATCCTGACCGATATAGGACTTCTAAGACTGACACCGATATTTGTTGACTTAAAAATCTGATTTATCAGCCAATATCTTTTTTACACAAAACAAGAAAATGTGTCCTTGCTAAGATAATATAACAATGCAGGTTAAAAACAATCTTGTTTTTTTTGTCACACGAAGTTGTGGATTACTTGTTTAGATCAACTGGTTGTTGTGTTAATGGCACTCTAAACACCTGCATTCCCAACAGGGAAGTCACAGAGTATGCTGTGGTGGACAAACTATGCAACGTCAACACTTGTAACATAGTTGAGGGGTGTTTCTCCAGTGTTTTTTCTTCCTTTTTTAATTTTCATTGTTGTAAAATAAATGTAAATTATTTGCTGATATAATGTATCGGCAAATAGCTAATATTGGCTGGGCGGTATTGTGCAACTATCCTGTATGACACAGTTCTGCAACACTGAGTGCAAGTTAGTACCTTTGGATTAGCAAACTAGGGTGGTGGTCCAACTTCGGGAGGGATCACACTGCTTTATCCTCGCTGGGAACGTTTATCCCAGGGGAGTGCTAGGATTTAGGAAAGATAACACAGTTTTCTTCCTGGTTATGGAGCAATGGCCAAGCTCTTTTCTTGCTTTTCCAGTAGAAATATTTGGGAGTTTGCCCAACCTGTCAATTTTTATAGACTTGGAGAAAGCATTCAACCACATCCCTTGGGATGTCCTGTAGGGTTCTTCGAGAGGTTTTCAGTCCCTGTACAATTGACATGGTTGGTTCACATTGCTGGCAGGACAGACTTATTCCCGGTGGGTACTGGACTGTGGCAGTGCTGCCCTTTGTTACCATATCTGTTTGTTGCTGAATTTCTAGGTGCAGCCAAGAGGCAAAAGGTTTCAGGTTCAGTGGTTTCAGGATCATGTCTGTGCTTTTTCGACTTCACTGACGGATGATCGCAAACTTGCACTGGGGCAGTTTTTCAGCAGTAGGGATAACAATTAGCACCTCCAAGTCCAAGGCCACGGCTCTCAGTTGGAAAAGGGTGGATTGCACATTCGGTGCTGGGAATGATTTTCTGCCTCAGGAGAAGTGCTGTTATCTCAGGGTCTTGTTTACAAGTAGGGAAGAGTGGAGCAGGAGACTGACAAACAGATTGGAGACGTGTCTGCATTGATGCTACTGGTGCATCAGTATGTTGGTACGCTAAATAAAGAATAAGACGCAAGGAGTAGAAATGAGGAGCTAACGCTATCGCTGCTGTGACTCAAACTGAAAGATTATTTCTATGCCGTCTTGGGAACACCTTGGCATCCGTTCCCCCTCCCCAGAAGAGCTGGAAAAGGTGACTTGGGGCAAAGGAGGTCTGGGCATCTCTGATTAGACTGCTGCCCCTGCGACCCAAACCCGGATAAAGCAGCAGAAAATTGGATGGATGGGTGAATGGAGTTACAAAAACACTCCCGACCCAGGACAAATATTTGAATTAGATTTGAGACTCTGCTCTTGTTGAAAGAGAAATTAGCTAGAAAATCAAAGGTGGTGCTAGACTGACTGCCCTGTCCCCATAATTTTCCATGGCAGTCGGCGAGCCAATTAAGCCTTAATGCTGACAATTTCGAGGCTTTTATTTAATTATGTCATTTCCTCTAAAACAACTCCATTTTTATGTAAGGATGGAGTCATTATGTCACAAGCACTAAAAGAAAAGAAGAAAAGAGAAGCAGATGGAAAAGGAAGGTATAATCAAATTTTGAAAAACTAAGCTGAAAAGGCGAGAGACTTTATGTTGAGTTTCCCTCTCATAGCGCGTGAACTCAGGTTGATCCAGATGCTCTACGCTCTGTTGTATGAGCTCATTCACCTCTGTCTTCAGAGGGCAAATGGAAACTCATATTCACCGCTCCCAGCCAAATGTAATAGCCACATCAGTCAGAGGAGAAACTCAGAGTCTTCACTCTTCACACTAATGGACTGTATAAACAATCAGTAATCACAGTCTGCCTTTTTTTTTTTTACATGCAAAGTCATTTCCATGCAGAGAGAATGACCTAAACATCAGATACACTGTCCAGTGTGCAAAACGGGATTGATGCTTCACTTCAGTTTTATTCACATATATAAACAAACACACACACACATACAGATATATATAAAATTATGTGTGTATGTATAAAATTTTAGAGTAGCCTGGGATGGCTTCTCAGGTCCAAAGGAAAGTCATTTCCTCAGGAAAAACTGCTGACAATGTCACTATGACCTCTCTCACTGTCTCCCCCCCTCTGTCTGGTGCTACCTCGCCCTTTTATTTTCCCGGACAGGAAGTCAGGTTTATGATGTCAAGCTGTTTCCTGAGGAGCCAGTACAGCTGTTAGTGGGGGAGGCCCTCACCCTGAACTGCACAGCGATGGTGGAGTTCAACGCCGGGGTGGACATCCAGTGGTCTTACCCAAGCAAACAGGTATTAGCAGCGCATCGCATGTTGTGTTAGTAAGAAGCAAACCTGAATTTACACAGTTTGTTTCTCCTCACCAGACGAACGACTTGGTGCAAATTACCACCCTGCGTGAATCTCTGTCTCAAGCCACAATGGCTTCTAGCGCCCTGACCATCCACAGTGTCAATGTCACAGACACCGGCCGATACAGCTGCAATGTTACCGGCTTGGACGGGACTTATACCCAACAAACTCAGGTCGTAGTTCATGGTAAGACTTTCTTTTTTTTTTGTCCGTACATCAGTCTACTTAAAGTTTGCATTAACCATCAAAAGCTACAGTTATGCTGACAAACATAGCAAATAATCCACCTCTATATGCAGTTATGGTCAGTCTCCACAATAATCCCTGTAATGACAAACTTGACCGATCATCTGCCTCCATCTCACCCTGGCCTCAGCATCCTCCTCTGTCACACCAATCAGTTGCCATTAGATTGTGTTTGATGCTACCTTCATGACAGTTGTAGTTTATAGTTCTAAGTTATTAATGAAGTCACATATTTAAAAGAGGTAGGAATCACCCCACGATACCATATTATGTTGGGATTAAATAATTTGCAGTGTCTCAATAATGCTATGCTTTTTATTAATAAGTGTTATGTCTTCCATCGGATGCCTCTGAGGAATCAAAAGAACTCGGTGACGTGTTGATATTTACAATTATCATAATACTTTACTCACACTATGATTTATTGTGATTTTTAACTTTTTGAAACATGCCAAGTATTCCAATAACATACATTGCTTTCTGTTAAAATATCTGTTTTATCCAATAAGCTGAAGTTATCTCGCTTCATCTATTATTTTTGCTGCAAAATGAGATTGTCTAACATGCCAACACCAACAGAAAAAACTGCCATAAATGTTGCCACTTAGCTGACAATTACATGCAATCTGCTTCTGATAATGCAGCGGTTAACTGTGGTAAATCATCTGTTGCTGTCTACACAGACAGAAACATTTACACATTTCACAGAAATTCACATTTAACTATCACATTTGCACTCCGCAACCTCCCAGGTCTGTGGAGTATAACCAGAACACAAGCAGAGGGCAGCCAGTTGAATCGAGTTTGGCTCTAACGCTGCCTCAGGATTTCTGTGCATGAGATGAGCCGTCTTGCACTTGCATTTACCAGAGCAGTTGGATTTATTTAATAATATATCAACATTTTATTTCATAAAATAATTGATTAAATTGATATTTGGTATCGATTGGATCGCTTTTTTAAAAATCAAAACGAAACATATTACATTCATTCATTTTTCCTGCGACACATGGTCTTTATCACTGTAAAGCTTTATTTTCAAACATTTTGGTTTGTGATATTATGTGTGACGTGAAACAGACCAAAGTAAAAGGAGCATAACTAAACACAGAAACCATGAAAGGCGAACTCTGACATCTAAAGGTGCACCAAAGGTGTCATATGCTCTCTCTTTGATGTTTTTGAAAAGCTTCATGTTCAGATTTTTTCCATAAGGAAAAGGGCTTTAAGGGCTTGCTCAAGTCTGCCCAGAGATCTGCTTGAGCAGTGTCTAACTCCAAAACCACGACACGTGCAACCCAGCGCACCATCCTTACCTCCTGGACAAGATCTAGAAAAATACCTTGGAGTTTGGAATTGAGCAGTGTTTATGGATTAAAGGGTTTTTTCAGAGGAGGCAAAATAATTAATGTGTTATTTTTCTTTTACTAAAAATCAATCGAATATTTACTGCTGAAGGCTTAAAAAGTGACTTAAAGTCAGAACCAGAGGATTTATTCACTGAATCCAAGCTGACTACAGTGGAGACACGTATAACGCTGTTGATTGCCATGTTTTAAGCTGAGAGAAGGCGAGTGTTTAGTACTTTGACCTTAAGATTTTAAAGCCTTTTATGTAAACAACTGAATGCCTCTGATTGCAGAAAGACCATTTATCCACCTCGACTACAGAATTGGACCGGTTGTGGAGATAACTGCTGGCCAGAAGTCATACAAATTACAAGTAAATGTCTCTGCCTTACCGGCACCCGAAACGCAATGGTAAGAGAAGTCTCATTAAATGTAATTGGAAATGTCCAAAAGCATAATTAGGCCTCGCAAATCTGAGATTTGTAGCTCAATTAAATAGCAGAACATCTCAGTAGGAGCACATTTTGTGTATCTGTGTGTGTCTCCAGGTATAAAGATGGAAAGCTGATAAACCAGCGCCCAGAATTCAAGATGAAAAGGATGAGGATGCACCCTAAACATGTTCTGGAGATTAAGGATGTTTGTCAGGAGGACTCCGGGCTGTACACGGTGGTCCTGAAAAACAACGATGCTGGGCTGGAGAGGAAGCTCAACATAACGCTTGTCGTCAACAGTACGTGTGTGTTGCTCTGTGAACCTCCAGTTAAAATCCCTCCAGATATTTTAGGAACAAGTACAAAGCAGCAGTGTAAAGTTATAGAGATTCACTGCCTTCCCAAATAAGGAAAGTAGAATTTTTGTAGATATAATTTGAAAATGTTACAAGTAAGTAAAAAAGTTGCATGAATTAATTATAAAGAGAACTCTATCTAGCATAAAGAAGTTATGACTTCCTGGAAGAACTGATTTATTAGCTCTCTTCTTCCCCCAGTTCCCCCTCAGATTCATGAAAAAGAGGTGGCAGATCCATCCAGCCCTTACCCCAGCGGCAGCAGCCAGACGCTGACGTGCACCGCCTACGGTGTCCCCATTCCCAACATCAGCTGGCAGTGGAGGGCCTGGGGCCCCTGTGTCCTCAACAGCACCCAAAGCAGAGTGTAAGAAAAACTTCAGCCCCAGACTCATTCATATACAGCACTGGTAGTTTTGCAGCTGTGTGTGTGTGAAGATAAGGTTTGATCAGACAAGACAGGAAAGGCAGGAAGAGCGGTGCATGAAGCGTTACGTGAGACCAAATAACAAGAAGAGGTCAGTGTGAAATTATCCACTGGCTCTGAGTGAACAAGAGAGGGAGGAGATGATAAAAAGAGAGAGAAGGTGGCGGCGGGGCGGGTGGCTGTGGGTGAAAGGAGCTAACATATAGAGGAAGGTAGAGAGGAAGTAAGAAGGGAGGAAAGAGGAGACTAAAGGAAAGTGTCTGCTCGACGTCCAGCCAGCTTCCTCCCCCACACAGTAATAATGTGCCTGTCACTCTCCTGTGCTATGGTCCAGCTCTCACACAGCACCACTATTTTGTGCATAAGCAAAGACACACATACAGACACAACACACATGAAACGCACATAAATCTCCCAGGTGTGATTGAAGCTAACTAGAGTGCTACACAATACAAATACACACTTAAAACACGTACGTAAACACTGAAAGACACACTCGCTCATTACCAGGCTTCTCTCGTCAAATAAAACCCATTTTATAATGAGTTCTCGGGGCAATCATACTCACTTGTTTCCTATTTCTTTAGCCCCAGTGTTTTGTGCGCTTCCACTGAATATCTCTCTAATATCCACCTGGCTCTACCATCTTCCTCCCAGGCGTAATTTTGGAAGATATTGCTGTTCTGACCTTTCCGTGTCAGCATGCAACGTGAGTGCAGCTGCAAGGTTTCCATCCTGGTCTAAGAGGCAGTCTGAAACTCACAGCAGTGGCAGCTTTGGTTTAATTTCGGCTGAAAGTGCTCAGTTCGTGTTTTGTTTTAGCCACTGTGGATCTAATATGCCATTTCATGGACAGTGAATTCTGCCTCTATTTTTTTTTTTCAATTTTCTCCAATATTTTGAAATTCCTTGTCTATTGTGACGGTCCGAAATATAGCGAAGGACTTCCAGCTAAACCTGTCCTTCCTCACAGGCTCCTGTTAAGTGTAGCAGCACAGTGTGTTCCTGATGAAATGTGCTTGATGAAAGAAAGTAATTTTGCAATATCAGGCTTTTGCTTTTGTAATCTCGGTGGTGCTAGCCTTTTTCTTCAGAGCCTGAGAAATTACTTTCAGGAGAGTAATGTCTTGTCTGATGTTATCTCTGTATGTGTGTGTGTGTGTGTTTGTTGCATATACAAATCTGCTCATAAAAGCACGTTGTGGAGCTCTCTCATTCATGTGGCAACAGAAAACAAGTGAACACAAAAAGCAGGTCCTCACACAGTTTTAAGATTGTTTTTAGTTAAAAGGAATGGTCTGCTATCGATATCTGAGCTCAGTGACTTGTTAAAAGTGCTGCTAGACGTCTATGTGAAATATGAAGCCTCATCAACGTAGCTTAGCATCGAGAGTAGAACTAGGAAAAGGAAATAATCCCCTGGCTCACAAGTAGGTGGTTTTAAGGGGGCGCATCACTTCTTAAACAGTATGGATTAGACAAAGGAGGTGTAATATCCTAATTACTGAGCCATAGACGTGCCAATAAGAGGAGTTTGATAAGTAATTTAGGAGCAAGAGAAAAGGCTTACTGCAAATTATTCTGCCTATGGTCCAAATGCTGCGCGCGATCTCTTTACTGTCAGTAAAATGATTTTGTGTTTTATAAATTAGTATATTTCTGCCTATCTACAGTCGCCCCTCATCTGTTTGTATACTGCTAGAAAAAAGGGAACCTATTTACTGAAACATTAAACATATGGTACATAAGGCAAAAACAGAGTTTGTACCTATATTCTTCAACACAGGCTGAACTCTGTTAGGCAGCTTTCTTTAAGTAGTCTTCAGGAAAAGTTCTTGCATTACATCTTGAAGGACATTCAAAGCACTTGTTTGGATGTTGGCTGCCTTTTCTTCTGTTGTCTGTCAAAAAAAATGTTGAGGTCCATGCTCTGGGAGGGCTGATAGTGTTCCACAGGTATGCTTTTCATGCTGAAAAATGAAGCTGCTGTCAATCAGACACTCTTCAGATGGCTCAAAATGAAAATCTGATGGTACTTGGTTTCTGTGTTTATAATCCCCAACACCACTGGCTGAAATGTGTTAAGTACAAGGGCTGGGCAAGCATCCAATGTGCAAAGTACAATACTGTAAACTGGTATTTACAAGTTATTATTTTTTCGTATGCACATCAGTAAATTATGTAGAGAGTAAAATGAAACTGACCCCTGTGGCCTTCTGCTAATGCAGAGTAGTGCAGATGGGTGAAAATACAAAATAAAAATAGCCTTTCGTGTTTCATTAGTTTTCCTGTGATGTTCGCACTGCGGATAGTTATAATTGATAGCGTACTTTGTCCATTAGCTGCTAGGACACTTAGGACATAATTGCATTGGCTCGGGGCTTCAAGCTGATGTGAAATGCTATCCAGTCTGTGGGAAAAGACTTCTCATAAAACTTCAGGATATCGTTCAACGTGCTCCTTAATTCTCACCCACTGCCCACTCTGTGCTGCTCATGTCAATGAGGCGAGATGTCATGAATGTGTCTCTGCTTCTCTCCAGGGCCCGACGAGACCGGAAGAGTCAGAGTGACAGGATCGCAGATTGTCAGAACTGGCAGGACATTAACTCGGAGAATGCGATGAATGAAATTGAGCCGATCGAGTCGTCTCTCGAAGTTGTGGATGGACGAGAGAAGGTTCGTCACGCCTCATTGCGATTGTTACTGGTTTTCTGTGGACAGACATGCTTTGCTTATAAATTGATCTCTGGAAAAAAGGATTACAGAATAAAATTAGGGCCTAACCCATGAGAAGGCCTTTGTGTAAGTGGACCTATCCGTGACCTGTGATGTTTTTATGTAAGTGTCCCAAATTCTGAGCTCCATAACAAAATTTGTCAATCAAGAGCCATTTCCACAGTAGAAATATTTAGAACAGTCTTCCTCTGCAGACTTCCTGTAAGTTCTAGTTATAAACACATCCAGGCACACATGTACGCGTACCCACGCCTGCACATTTATAAACCACAGCCGTAAGAGGAAATTATACATACACACACTCACGGATGCAAACGCCCTGTTTTTTTCACTCACACCTGAGCGAGTTTGTGTGTCGTTGGTCTGTCAGCAGAAAACCTGATTTCTACACGACAGCAGATTGCACTTTCTTTTAAAATGTGCGTCTCCACGACATGAATTAAAGTCTCGTCCTCCTTTCCTCGCCTCGCAGAGAGTGAGCAGACTTCTGATTCGCAATGCCAGCGTGTCCGTCATGTACAAGTGTTCTGCTAAAAACAAAGTGGGCAAAGATGAGCGGCTTATCTACTTCTATGTAACCAGTAAGTATGTGTGGTTAGATATCTCTCAAACACAATGCAAAACAGGAGCACTCACAGAGCGCAACTCCCCCCAAAGGCCAAGGGCTATACTAAAACTTTGATATTCTTTGCTCATGTTAGCACTGGTAAAGTCATAATCTAGTGTGCTATATTATTCGTTTTGTGTCATTGTGAAGTCGTATTATGTTTTATTGAAAAAAATACGGTTTTAAAGAGCTTAAACAAAGAATGATGACTGTGTTGCTTCAAAGTTTGGAGAGGATTGAATGGAAACTAAAGCTTTTTTCCTTATTTTTGTGACCCTGACCTTTGACCTTGAAGCATTACATACTAAAATTGTGTCTTTTCTTATCTTTAGTATATGATTGGAGCATTTTTGGTTTCTATAAGCTGTAAAAACTTGAGCTTTTAAGATATATTCATCCAGTGTTTGATTCTGCAAAACTTTATGGCGTCATTGTGACATCATAGGGAGTCATATTGAAAAGACACAAAGTGTGTTGTACAGATCTATCCATGCTCTTTCATATGATATATTACTTGACTTCTTTAAATGTTTTTCAAGATAAACTTTGGCCTTGAGCACTAACAATGAAGGTCAAGGTCAAATGCTTAGCCAACCCAGGCACTCATGTCCCCCCGAGGCCTAGTATATTGTTCTGAAACTTGAAGACGATCCATAAAGAAGCCAAACAAACAAACTCCCTTTCCTCAGCTGGGAGAAAAACATAGGAGCTTGGTTGGTTATAAAGCCAAAGGTTGATCATTGCTGATCCAAGTTTTGCTGCACTCCATTACAATAAAGCTGAGCAGAGTTTGTGGTGGAAAATTAGATTTGAAAAATTAATCATCTCCAAAAATAAAGGTGGAAAGATTTTCAAATTGATTTCCCGGGCACAAGAGCCAACGGGTCATTCTGTTCTGTCACAGGACTCAGTCAGCTCTGATCCTCTGCAGGAATAATAAAGCTACTCAATGTATGATAAGCCTACACAGAATGCGCGCTGCAGTATATGATCTGTGCACAAGTGTTTCAGTAATCCAATAAAAAACAAAAAGCATGTCTGATTTCAATTTGGCACATCAAGGTTGCTGTGCCGCTTCCAGCACTCCAGCTAAGTTTGGATCGCGCTCCGGAAGTCACGGTCTGACCACTTGCAGGTGCCCGTTTGCAGCGTGTGCTGGATCACATCCAGCGAGTCAAAATGACAACACTTCAACTCGAATTCCCCTTTGAGAACAAGAACCGAGACGCAGGGGAGCAAATGGGGGCGGACGGTGAGCTGCAGTTTTGTTTGTGGGGACAAAAACTCTCCACGATGGCATATGCCACAGTTGAACTCTCTGTCTAATTCTGGCCCAACTCTGGAGGATGAGTACAGGGTGCACTCCCCACAAAAAAGCCAGGGGGGATGGGTTTCTGACTGCGCACATGACTTAATGGGCCTTCTTTGGGCTTGGGCGCTGCTCACTTTAAAAGTGATGATCTTCCGTGTGGAAGTTGGTTTGGTTTGACACAGCAGGCTATGTTCGGGCTGAAATCGCTGGCATCCGTGCACCGGTGGCCAGAACAGGACATAAGGGGGCAATAAAAAAAAAGAAAGAAAAGAAAAGTAGAGCTCCTTTGTGATAGCAGCCCAAATCAAAACACTCAAAGCAACTTGTGGGGTTGTTCTGTTGCCTCTTTACGCTTTCATGCCAAAGAAATAGTCCTTGTGAAAATAACTCACACTGAGGTTGGCCTGCCATTAGGCCCTGTGAGAGTAACAAGGCCTAATGTTGCTGCAGAATTTCTTAATCCTGTGAGCAAGCACAAACAAAACTTCTCTTTCATTTTTGCTGGGATCCTCATAACAAGGCCGTCCTATGTGTATTTGTTGGTTTATATTTTATATAAATGGAATTTTTTGAGGAGTATTTATTGATGTGTAATTCAAAGCCTTTCTGTGTAAGGGTAACATACCAGCCTGCCTGTTCTTCTCTCATCTTTAAAGCCATCCCTGAGGGCTTCAATGTAGATGTCCAGCAGTCTGAGTATCCCCTGGAGCAGGAGAAAGTGTCTCTCCTTTGCAGTGCTGATAATTACACCTATGAGCAGCTCCACTGGTACCGTCTTGACCCTCGGGCCCTGCAGGACGAGGAGGGTAAGCCCCAGGAGCTGGACTGCAAGAGCGTGCACCTCTATGCTGAGGCTCTCCGTGGTGAGCTCTCCTTCCAGGAGCCCTCCAACAGCTGGGTCTTGGACTTCACCATTAACTCCATACAGCTGCAGGATGAAGGGCATTACGTATGTGAGGCTCAGAGCAGACGCAGTGGGGAGAAACAGTGCCTGTTAAGATACATCTCTGTCAAAGGTGAGCAATAAGAGGGAATTAAAGCTCCAGACACAGAGATACAAACACATACATCTCTGAATGCAGAAAGTAGAGTCACTCTAACTCCAGCGCACTAGGCTGCACCACTAATTATAGAGAAAAGCTCAACCCTTGGCAGTGGCAACACACATGGGTCGCAGCGGAACTGGCGCTGAGATGCTAGAGGCTTAAAAATACCCACACTCAAAAGATCCCACGCAGCCTGATACCCACATCCACACATAATGGAGAAAATACTTGATGCCTGCACAGCATCAATATGTAGGGACATGAAAACAGAGTTGAGATGCAGCAGGGCTGAAAAGCACAAACAAATTCCTGCCTCGCTCGTGCTGTTTGCTGTGTAAGCTTGCGTCAGTGCCTGGAGGACATATGTACGCTTTAATGGGATCTTCTTCCTTTTGCCCTTATTTTCAAACCCACAAGAGTGCATCTTGTACATTTGCCCTCTTTGAGTTGATATAGTGTCGATATAGTGACATAGTTTTGATTTCTCCTTCTCCGTTGCTGATCTGTCTCTGGCTTTTGCTCTCCCTTCTCTCTCCCATGGCAGCCCTGGAGGCACCACGCTATAAGCGCAGCCTCACCAACCAAACAGTGAATGTGACCGAGTCTCTGACGATGGAGTGCGACGTGGAGGGCAGACCTCTGCCCCGATTCTTCTGGTTCAAAGACAACCAGCCTCTCCACCAAATGTCAGGTGCATGAATAAATCACAACAGCTAATACACGTGTTTGTAGGACGGGGCTTTCGCATTCACATACGCACGCCGACAAGAAGTCAGAAAGCCTGCCCCTCTGAGGCTTTATTTGATGGGACTCGTATTATCCACTTTACATCCCAGTAGGCTTTGTTAATGTTTACACAGATACATCGACTTTCAGTGTGATCAAATGTCAGTCCAGCTATTCAGGTAAACTTCTTGTATGTTTCATGTTGTGCTTTATTTTCTGCCTTTTTTGCCTCTGAATGATTGATAGGTGCAAAAATAGCTGAAATCTATAGCTATAAAACTGTAGTGCAGTTTTCCAAGTGGAAACATAAGTAGCTCTTTTTGTGAGTGACAGCCTCGGATTGTTTTTTCTCAGTGTGTGTGATTGCTTTTGACATTACCCTCCCATGTTTTTGCAAGTACTCGTGCCTGGTCAACAACACGCCTTTAGCTAATAACGTTGCCGTCACACATTCTCTCCAGCACTCTTGGAACAATATTTTTCCTCATGGTAATTGTGCCTCGGTGTAGGATTTCTTCTACACTGTCCTCCCGGTCAGCACCGTCAGTGCAAACACGATGCTCTGCAGGTCGCTGTGTGTGCACAGCAAAGTGTTTTTCAGTGGTATTCAGTCATTTTTGGCACAACCGGCTGCAACTTTATCACGGCCCCCTTGTCGAGTCTGTGACATTGCCATCTCTCAAGATTACACCGTTGTCTTCCTGGAAAAATTCACCTCCTGCGAGAGTTCAGACTTAGGAGATTAGTCAAACGCAGATCAAGCATTACACTGTCATGGATAAATGGTCTTTGGGATTAGATTGCAGTGTTTTTGCTAAACATTGGACCACTTCAGAATGTTTTTGTCCTAGCTATCAATCCAGAAACCAAATAGAAAGGAAAGGTCTGGTTCTAGGATACCATTGCTTTCCTTTACAAGCGCACATCAATCCCACACACTCATACTGTGGAACAAGTGGGTCAAATAGAACTTGTATCAGGAGTTCCTGTCATGATGTTTTTGCTGTAGAGCTCCTCACACATCCACACACACCCACACACATAAAACCCTCTCAGGCCGACACAGCTCATTAGCTTTTTAGTCTCTTCTTAATATCTGAAGGTGATGAGCCTCTAGGGTGGGTCAATGCAAGTCTGAATGACAGCTGATGCCCTGGGATCACTCAGAGGGGGCTGTTTGGGGTGCACGGTGGGATGATGGAATAATAAATGAATGCTACAAATGGAGGTCCAGAGGTGTGACAAGAATTCAAAAAGGCGCTGTTGAAAATGGTGCTGAATTCGCAATGCGAAAGGGTGAAGAAGTGGCACCAAAGTCACAGCACACAGCACAGGCTTCGAATATGGGTTTGAGTGCGTGTCACTAACAAGTCCCCCCCAACTCCACCCCATCCCCCGGTGCCTCCTTCGCAGGGATCCAGCTGCAGGATTCAAACCGCACGCTGAGTATCCAGCGGGTCAGAGAGGAGGACGCCGGTCTTTACACCTGCACCGCCTGCAACCAGCGCGGTTGTGTCAACTCCTCAGCCGCCGTCAGCGTCATCGGTGAGACAGCCGCACGCACACACAATCGCAGAGACACCTGAATCTATTCACCATACGCTCTCCCGGCTCTCTCAGTGTGCTTTTTCGAGTGCACTCAGGCCTGAAATCGCAGTTGTCCTTGAGCTCACATCTTCACCTCTCACACTCTCACCGTGACTCTAGTTTTTGTGCTTTTGTTATGTGCGGCTCTCAAATCATAGTCATCAGCCAGTGAAACACTGTGTTTTCTCATTCAGCTGGTGAATGAGTTTGCTGGAAGTGGTGTTATGGCCAATGGCTGAAAGTCAGCCCAGCACATTTATTTAACTCTAACGATTTTATTTAAGGAGTTTACTAGAAAGCTGTGGGGCAAATACTTTGTAATACAGTGCCCCCTATAGTTAGGAAAAGAGCAGTCCATGTGACAGGACTGAGTAGTTTTCAGCAGTGTGTGTGTTTTTAAACCCTTTGCATCTAAAACTGACTTTCTTTCTTTCTTTCTTTCCGATAAGGGTCAAGTGACCGGGCCAACGTGGAGATTGTAATTCTCATCGGGACTGGAGTCATCGCCGTTTTCTTCTGGGCCTTGCTCATCCTCATCTTCTGCAATGTGAAGCGGGTCAGAGGGCGCCACTTATCGCTATGTCTGAGTTTGTGTGTTTCGAGAGGAGCCGGCAGACTGTGACGGAGGCACTTTGACCTCTGACTCCTGTTTTGTCTATCTTTGAGCACAATCTGTTTGTTAGAGATAAGTCTGTCATTTACATCCAGAGGCAGTTAGTGATATTTTCTAGGAGCGCATCCAGCGAATCGTTTGCTGCTATTAGCAACAGCAACAAACGTGGTCATAATGAGAATCCATTTGCTCTTTATTTGCACACTTGGTAGGGTGAGTCTCTCTTTTAATTAGAGATGGCTTTTCTTTTTTTCCTCTCCGTCTTGCAGCGTCTCAATGTTTTTGTCTCTCCACCTTTCGCCTGTCTCTAGCTTTGCTCCTCTATGCCACATTTTTCTCAAATACCTTTCTAATGATGTGTATTACGGTCAGACATCTCCAGTTTAGTCTTGTCTGTTCAGAGCACATTGTTCCAGATGCAACCTTTCAAACCTAAACCTAACTTTTCAAACCTAAGCTGTGCTGCCATGTTTGTTTTTAGAGA